>NC_068981.1:130828961-130832239 GCF_001194135.2 Octopus bimaculoides
AGATGTCTATATATACACGCATACACGCATACACGCATATGCCGAATGGCGGTTCAAGTTGACCTGCTAGTCCTTCTATAGCAGCGGTTTAGCGGTTGAACTGAACCTCTAAAACATTTGACACCAATTCATATTAGCTTGTAGATAGAGACCTATTGTAACTGTCGTCTGCATGTTCTTCAATTGCTGCAGCCGTGACATACATAGGCAGCAGTCGAAAACAAAAGCCTTGTTATCTAATGTCGTTATTTCGGTTGGGGGGGGGGATATTGATAGTGGCGGTGGTGACAGTGACAATGCTGGTAGTGTCGGCATTGTTGGTGTTGTTATGTTAGTGTTCTTGTCGGTGGTACGACAGTTGCATATGGTGGAAGTCATGTTGTTTAATGGCGACGACGTCGTGAGTGATAGCGTCGGTGGCGGCGGTGGTGGTGGTGATGATGATGATGATGTTGATTATAGTGATGTTGGTGGTTGGTGTTGTTGGGAGACATGGTGACAGGGGTGGTTTTTGTTGTTGCTATTGCTTGCGGTATTGGTGTTGGTTTTGGCGGTGGATATGGCGGTACATATAGGTAGAGGTGCTGGTGATGAGAATAGAAACGACGGCGGCAGTATTAGAGCTGGCATAATCGTTACCGCGCCGGACAAAATGCTTTGCGGCATTTCTTCTGGTTTTACGTTCAGTGTTCAAATTCCACCGAGGTCGACTTTGCATTTCATTCTTTCTGGGTCGATAAAATAAGTACCAGTTGAAACACTCAGTTTACTCCCAACCCCGAAATTGCTGGCCTTGTGCCAAAATTTGAAACTATTATTATCATTAAGGTGGCTAGCTGGTAGAATCGTTACTGTGTCGGACAAAATTCTTGGCAACATTTCTTCCGAGTTTACGTTCCGAGTTCAAAATTCACTGAAGTCGATTTCGCCTTTCATTCTTTCGGGGTAGATAAAATAAGTAGCAGTCAACTACTGGGATCGATTTAATGGACTATAGCTCCCCCTCCACAATTTCTAGCCTTGTGCGCCTATTGTAGAGAGGATAAGTGTTAGTTTGGTTCCTATCTTTGTTGTTATCGTTTAGCCCAAGGTTGATCCAGATTGAGCAGAATTATGATCATAAATATTCCAGTAAAAGCCATCTCTCCCTTTCGTTTCGTAATATATTGGTTTCAGATTTTGGCACAAGGCCAATAGTTTTGGGGGAGAGGGCCAAGTTTATTAAATCGACCCCGGTGTTCAACTGGTACTTATTTTATCGATCCCGAAAGGATGAAAAGAAAAGGCAACCTCGGCGGCATTTGAACTTAGAACGTAGAGACGAACGAAATGCCGCTAAGCATCTTGCTCGGCGTACTAACGCTTCTGCCAGTTCCCCGCCCTATGTATCGTAATATTACGATAATTTTTTAAAACAATTTTTAAAACAGTCTGGTATGATTTTATATGAAGGCACGTGATCCAGTGGCTAGGCTGTTAGGTCCTCGATTGTAAGGTTGTGGATTCGATCCCGGGTCAGGTGGCACGTTGTATCATTGGGCAAGTGCTTCAGTTCTCGTGGCTTTAGTCCACTCAGCTATGAGGATCCACTACTCTGCAGACTCAGCACAGTAGTATTTCGCATAATGTTAGCACAAGATCTTGCTGGGTGGTTACAAAACACTGGGGATGAGGGCATAAGTAAAACGAAATTTGACTGTTACTCCAGCTACGTGCGTGTGTGTGTGTTTGTGTGTATGTATGTCTGTATGTGTATGTTTGTGTGCATGTGTGTATGTACATACAGACACACATGATATATATATATATATATATATATATATATATATATATATATATATATATATATATATATATATATATATATATATATACATACATATATATATTTGTAAGTATATATGTGTGTGTGTATGTGTGTTTGTTTATTTGTTTGTGTGTGTGTGTGTTCATACATATGCGTATGTTTGTCTATGTGCATTGACTGTTTTGTTGTGAAAGAGAGCTGCTGAAGTCTATTGTTGTTATGGAGTGGGAAGTTGTTGATTACTGCTAGTATAAGTAGTTTCATATATAGGTGATGTAAGTCCAAAGACAACACCCATATCCAAATGTTTGTCGTACATGTTGTGATTTGTAACATGCAACCTAAAAATCTCAGTACGATGTATAATAATAGAGTTACCTGAAA
Source organism: Octopus bimaculoides (assembly GCF_001194135.2). Classification (NCBI taxonomy): domain Eukaryota; kingdom Metazoa; phylum Mollusca; class Cephalopoda; order Octopoda; family Octopodidae; genus Octopus; species Octopus bimaculoides. Next base: position 130,831,153 of record NC_068981.1, read on the forward strand.
ACTATAATGTATGTATTTATATATTACAAAGCCACGATGCGAGTTAAAAATGTAAATACATTCTTTTCTATGCTGTTGACATGTAAAACCGGAAGGAAGTATCTTGAAGGACACGCCCTTTGTTTGCTGGCCGCGCTGAAAAGTTCCTGGCTTTAAGGGTGTCGCGAAAGGCCTGGTTGGAGGTCCAAGTTTTTTTTACAGGGCTTATAAAAACTGAAGGACTACTGCAATAAGTGTATGAATCTGAGAGAGGAATATGTTGAATATAATCATAATTAACTGATCCTCCTATATTTCCTTTATTTCAAAATTAATAACTTTTCAGCTCACCCTCGCATTTTCAATTTCCTAACTTATAGCGCATATCATCTACTCTATAAAGTGGTTATAAATTTGGCTATTTATATTACTAGGCACCTTAATTTGCATGTATCTGCTTTTGGTAACTCGTTATTAATGAAACAATATCAATTTTATGCACAACAGAGAGTAAATGAAAAGAAATGAGATAAATTTTAAAATAGTAAGGGAAAGGGTGGCTATTTAAAGAGAAGTGAAAAGTAGGAGGAAAAGGAGGAGATGAACTGAAGTAAGTAAATAAGAAAAATAGAGAGAAAGACAGAATGGATTAAACGGAACAGGAGACACGTAGGATGGAGAGTCGCTGAAGAAGTCACAGGTGTGTGATGAAATATTTCCAGACAATGACCATAAAATAAGAACAATAATAAACAAGTGAAGAACGAATATATAGTGCGTGTGTTTATTTGGCAAGAAAGAATGACTGTCCCGAAATATAACAATAAGTAAATAAGTAAATAGAACAGTAAACAGACAAAAAACTGGAATGGCAGAAAATAAACAGGAAAAATAACGAAAAAGAAGAAAGAAAGAGAAGAAGGAGGAGAAAGAAGAAATGAAAGGCGAAAAATAATAAAGGAACAAAGACTGATAAAAACTTTTAATTTTTTAGATTTTAATTAGTTCTGTGGGAGGTTTTAGAATGTAACACCTACGATAGTCGAGGGATTACTCTGTGTGTGTGTGTGTGTGTGTGCGTATATATATATATATATATATATATATA
>NC_068981.1:130832249-130837249 GCF_001194135.2 Octopus bimaculoides
TCCATCACAAAGACACACACACACAGTATATATATATATATATATATATATATATATATATCCATCACAAACACACACACACACACACGTGTGTGTGTGTGTGTGTGTGCGTACATGCGCGCGCGCGTGTCTTTGTATTTGTGTTTGTCCCCCACTTCACAACCAGTGTTAGTGTTTTTATGTCCCCGTAACTTAGCGCTTCGGCAAAAGATTCGATAGAATAAGTACCAGTCTTTAAAAATGTGTTGGAACCGATTTATTTAACTGAAAATCCTTCAAGGTGATGCCCTAGCATGGCCGCAGTCTAATGACAGAAACAAGTGAAAGGTTATATATATATATATATATATATATATATATATACGAGTTATTTAGTTCCAAGATGCATTACATGGATCCTGTGAGATGTATCATCAGTGATATTTCGAGGGTCTCAGGAGCTTTCGGGTTGTTCATCATAAGAGCCGCCTCCCACTTCGCTCTGCGGGGGTTCTGATGTTGAGAGACCCGGAAGCCTCTTAAAGCATGTTATCAGTAGAGTAACAAGCCATGTGAATAGATAATGCAAAAGAGATAATAGATAATGAGAAATACAAGAAAGAGGGTTTTAAATGAAATAAAATATAAATAAAATAAAATAAATGCGGATGGAGATGAGACGAGGCGAAGTTTTTAGGTAAAATAAAGAAAGAAGCAATATTCTTCAGAATGATGTAAAGTAGGATTTGAAAATATGAATTAGAAAAAAAAATTTAATTACAATGTAATATATTACATATACAACACTGATTTCCTGGAACCTTTGGTTCCAAAGCCTTTCTAGTTTACTGCGTTTTCCAAACCAAGGTCAACACACTTTCAATTAAACAAATGTTAACTTCAAATTTTAGCACAAGAACAGCAATTTCGAGGAAATAGGAAGGGGTTGAGTCGATTACATCGGCTCCAGTGATCAACTGGTACTTATTTTATCGGCTCCTACAGGCTGGATGGTAAAGTCGATCGCAGCGGAGTTTGAACTCGGAACACAAAGATGGACGAAATGCCGCAAAGCGTTTTGCCTGGCAAGCTAACGATTCAGCCAGCTTATGCCTTGAAAATCAAATGAAATACAGTTACCTTCACATTAGTATAAATGATACAAGTTTATTAATACTGTACTGTGTAAATGTGCTAATAAACTAGTCTGGCTGTCGCCGCAATTTTAAATTCCTGCTCGTAAATTAGTGCAGATTGTAAGAGCTTTCTGTCGGTTTTATACGTGGGTGGGTTGGGGGAACATATTAATGCATAAAATAGGTATTCGGAAGTTAGCTGTTCAATACATGCATTTCAGTAAATGTTTGTGGAAAAATTATTACATAAATTAGAAGTATTTAGTGCGAGAGAAGTAAGGGCAAACTCACTGTACTTAGTGGAGGTATTATCAATAAGTCGAAATGTTATCAGATAATCGGAAACTGAGTGGATCTTGTTAATGTGTCAGAGGAGAATCTGATGGATTAAATCATTATCATGTAGACCAGTGGTTCTCAGCCGGGGTCCATATGACCCTTGGGGTTCTATATAAGATTTTGTTGTTAAAATTCATCTGCAATGAATATGTTATACTTCTACAATACATAAAATATTTTAACAATTTTTTTATACACTTCCTAATAGTATTTAGTTATAAAAATATAATATGATTTTCTGAACATCGAATGACTATTAGGGAATCAAAAGTGTCCATAAGTAAAAAAAGGTTGAGAAGGTATTGTGAAAGGAGTAGAACCGCCAAGGAGGTTTCCAAATGTTCAAATATGAATGTAAAGAAGATGTGAATAATAACACTGTATTAAGTATGAAATATTAGGTTATGAAACTCTTGGAGAATTTATTTACTGGTGTTTGAGACCTATTTCAGACTTGGGTTGTTTTCAAGGATATATAAAATAATGAAAGCACAATAATATTGTAGTAATAGTCCTTACTACGACGGGTACAAGGCCTGAAATTTTGTTGGAGGGGGCTAGTCGATAATATCGACCCCAATGCTCAACTGGTACTTATATCATCGACCCCGAAAGAATGAAAGGCAAAATTGACCTTGGTGGAATTTGAACTCAGACGGACGAAATACCACTAAGCATTTTTGCCTGGCGTGTTAATGATTCTTCCAGCTCAACGAATTATAGTAATAATCTTTTCTATTTTAGGTATAAGGCTCGAAAGTTTGGGGGATGGGGCTAGTCGATTAGATCGACCCAGTACGCAACTGGTACTTAATTTATCGACCCCGAAAGGATGAAACGTAAAATCGACCCCGGCGGAATTTGAACTTAGAACGTAAAGACGGACGAAATACCGCCAAGCATTTCGTCCGGCGTGCCAGCGTTTTTGCCAGCTCGCCGCTGATGTCGATACATATATGACCTATTAATGGTTGGCTGCATCTGGACTTAGATCGGAAACAAAAGGCTTCGTTTTAGCAGCTCAGGATCAGTGTTTGTCTACCAGAAACTACCGAGTCAGCATTCTTAAAAAAGCTGCTGAGCCTGTCTGTCGCTTTTGTGGTGCAACTAAGGAAACAATTGATCACCTCACCTCTGGATGTTCTGTCGGTGTTCTGTCTTAGCCTTAAATGAATTTATTAATCGTCATGATAGACTTGACCAGTATTTGCACTGGATCATTTGTAATTAAGTTTAGACTTTCAAATGAGAATTGACAGGAGCATAAGCTAATAGAAAAATAAAGATATCACCATTCTCTGGGATTTTAGTATTCAGACTCATCGAGATATTCAGGCCAATAGACCAAATATTGTGGTGGGAATCACATTGACAAAACATGTCTATTAATAGGTATTCCAATCCCAGCAGACTGCAACACTTCCGTAAAAAACATTTGAAAAGTTAAGTGAATATAAGGACCTTGAAATAGGGGTCTCATAAAATGTGGCACCTAAGAACAAGAACTGTACCTATGGTCATTGGAGCTTTGGGGGATAATACCAAATGGCGCTCTTCAATTCATAGCCAAATGCCAGGAAACCTATTTATATTAGAATTTTTTTTAAATGCTCATGTGTACAACCTACATCTTTAGGAAAACATTGTCAAATTGAAAATACATGATTCTCTTAAAACTCTTTCAAAATTGGAATATTACAAATCTAACAGAAACTTAGTTCAAAGATTGATTTCCTTTCAATATATCATCCATGATAAAGGCGGCGAGCTTGGCAGTATCGTTAGCACGCGTGGCGAAATGCTTAGAGGTGTGTGTATGTGTGTGTGTGTGTGTGTGTGTGTGCAACGATGTAAAAAGCTTCACATCCACACACTGAAATACGCTAAAAGCACCAAGTCACAAATTCGGGACAACACCTAATAAAAATATAAAAAAATATAAAAAAATATTAAAAATTAAAAACAAACGATAAAGCTCCAAAAATACTAGCACGTATACAAAAGTGGGGCTGTAATAAAATATATATAGATTTGGGGTCCATTCAATGTTAATCATATTTGGATCTGTTCAGTTTGGTTCACAGCATTTTTTAATTAATATTTTAAAACGAAACTGTTTGAAACTTCGTATTCTTCTCACGCAGAACACAGTTTACTTTGAAAATTTTTGATAAAATTTGGTATTTTAGAAGTTATTTCCTGTTAAAGTTGTCGTATTTGGGTAATTTCAACCAATCAACGACGTGCATTCCGTTGAAGAAAGTTACTGCTGTTTGCGATAATAATCGAAGAGGAACAACTTCCGGGTCATCTCTACTAAATGTCACTACTCGTATGTCGAGCGGCCACCTTTATCCTTTCTTCCTTTTTAGTCAGCATTGTGAATTCCTTACTCTTTCCCTCCTTCTACACTATCAATTAGCAACCAGCGAGCGAACTTGTCACTGCCATTACAATTACCGTATTTTTCGGTGTATAAGCCGCTATTTGTTTTGTTTTACCTTCATGTTTTGATAATGTTATTTTTAATCTAATAAAGACTTATATATATATATATATATATATATATATATATATATATATATATATATACATACATGCATACACATATACATATATATATATTTTGGAACATGTGATTAGGAAGCAATAATGTTCCCCAACTATATAGGTTATAAATATATACAACAGTAATATGGTGGTGTAATAATATTCAATTCCTTTTCATTTTATATAATGTACGGAAATTAAGATTGCAAAACATACATAATTATATAGACATATAGATACATAGTTACATAATTCTATAATTATATAAATTTAGAAAAAATGTATTTATGTTCATGCAAACATTGGTAAACTTTTTTTCTGATTTATCATTTAAGAGATTGTGCTTAAAGAATACGTTTCATTTAGGCAGAGAGAACATGTCTTAGCTGGTGGTTTATAAGGTCGAGCATTATTTAAAACTTTCCATCTAATTTTATCTATATGTTTCCAAATAAATTTACTAAGTCCTGTGCTATTACGTTTATTAATATTTCTAAATGAGGCTTCATGGTTCGCTATACGATATTTCACGTAACATGCTCCAAGATAATAGAAATATCTACCTTTTAAGACGGCAAGCTGGCAGAAACGTTAGCACGCCGGGCGAAATGCTTAACGGTAGTTCGTCTGCCACTACGTTCTGAGTTCAAATTCCGCCGAGGTCGACTTTGCCTTTCATCCTTTCGGGGTCGATTAAATAAGTACCAGTTACGCACTGGGGTCGATATAATCGACTTAATCCCTTTGTCTGTCATTGTTTGTCCCCTCTATGTTTAGCCTCTTCAGAACAATAAAGAAATAAGAAATATCTACCTTCGGATTCAACTGTGACTTGGTATACTAGATTTTCGTGTTTGCAGTAATTATCAAATTTACAATTTGCCTTAACTCTACAGTCACATAAAGCATTTAGATTATTATTACCTGTATCGGTAATATCTTTACGATTTCCTCTAGGTATAATATTAGAGACAGTTTGAGCAGAATGTGTATTCC
>NC_068981.1:130839884-130841732 GCF_001194135.2 Octopus bimaculoides
ACACACACACACACACACACACACACACACACACACACACACACACACACACACACACACACAAACACATGCACAAACACACATACATACACGACTGGCTTCCACAGAATTTTCGTCTACCAAATCCACTCACAAGGCTTTGGTCAGATCGGGGCGATAGCAGAAGACACTTGCTCAAAGTATCGCACTTCGGGAACGAAATTGAAACCACGAGGTAGCAAAGCGAACTTCTTAACTACACAGCCATTACCTGCGCCTAATAAAACGAAATTAAATTGTACCAACCGAGAATTGAAATCACGTCGTGGTTTCCACTCCAGAAGAGTGCAATCTTTGTTCATTGACATTGGCCATATAAATGACATATTGAGGTCTAAGAGATCTGATATATTGTAATGTTATTACCTTTTTATAAGTCCTGAGTATGACTTTAAACTGCATCTAGTAGAGGGTTCCTAGGTCTTCTTTGACCTGGTGTATGTCAGGATTCCAGCTATGGGTTCACTAGTGTATGAACGATGGGACGTAGAAATACTTAGGTTGATGTCCAAGGGTGCAGTAAGCCCACTAGTTTTGAGGGAACCCTGGTCTTTATTAAGGTATCCTTCTAGGAGAAGGCTAACCTGTATATAACATGTACTTTTAAGGAGTGTGTAACCACCTTTTAGTCACTATTGCTCCTAGGTTTACTCTGACCTAGGAGCAATAGTGACTAAAAGGTGGTTACACACTCCAGCAATGTGTTAAATAGCATGTAATCGTCCGAATCAGGGTACGTTGAAATCATGGGGTTCAGCAGGCTGGGTGTAAACTATTGAGTTAATGGCGAATGTCACGAGACGCTGAGCGGATGAACGAGCAACAGCCAGGATCAACCAGTTCACTTAGCGAACTACATCTATCATCTGAAGTCATGGCGTGTGAAGATGAAATATTTAATTGGTGCAAGATAAAAATGTCTGACGCTCAGGCCAGAAACCCATGCTTCACCATTGCGCGAGCGGGGACATCTTGTGTGGAAGAGTTGCATTGTTCCAGGCAGTCAACTGACTAGAAGACGACGACGACAACAATGATGATGATGATGATGAGGTAGTAGTAGTAATAGTAGATAAAGATATAAAGCAAACTTAGATATCGGCAGATGTCTCTAAATGTTGCCAGACGTCGGGAATCGCCATCGGGTTCCACAACAGCTTCTAAGAAAAGTAAAGAAAAGGAAAGAGACTTGGAAGCAGCTTGCTAGTACAAGTGCAATCAATCGAAGACTCCGCATACCGGATGCGGGGTTTTAGCGGGTTGGGGGTAGAGGTATAAGGATAGAATGTGCAGCGTTTCGGGGGTAAGGTTGGGGCTTTGACGGGCATTCTCTCCCGACGACCCTTCGCTTCGTTGTTACCAGATGTCACGCAGCAACATTATCAGTTAAGTTAGAGGTCACTAATATTGTCAGCTTACTAAGATGTCACTAGATGTCACCAGCAACATTATCAGATCAACATCAGATGTGACCATTAAAACTGCTAGCAATTTTCCTGTCACATGACCTTGCAGTAATCTGATAATATATCTCAGTGCATTAAATGTAATAAAAAAAAAGTTATAAAAAAAAGTCTACTCGCAGGCAGTGGCCTGATTCTGCAGCACATTCCGCCGCTACCCCTGCCTTAATGAATAAAGATAGTTATGTTGATATAAATGTCCTCTTACATTAAAAAAGAATGTATACGCAAACGTAAGTACATATACATGTATATCACATCATATATATATATATATATATATATATATACTTCAAAATATAGATACATGTGTGTTTCTGTGTGTGAGCATTTATATATATATATA
>NC_068981.1:130844687-130845203 GCF_001194135.2 Octopus bimaculoides
CTTCATAACCTTGCTACAAAGTAGGTGGCCAGACAAAATTTACTCTAAAGTTAAAAAGGGAAAGAGAACATACATACATACATACATACATACATACATACATACATACATACAAACAAACATACATACATACATAAATACATACATACATACATACATACGTATTGTGACTGTTCTGGAGTAGCGCGAGAAAAATAAAACTAAGAAAAGTAATGCACTTGCGTATGTGTGTAGAAGCATTTCCGTTTAGCCACAAGTAGATCCACCCACGAATACATACTAGTAATCGTATACACAGAAATGAAACAGATTAGACATTACGTGTGCGTACATTGTATGCATTAACTTATACGGAAACTTACGCAAATGCATGTACATACTGGCATCTGTTGCCACACACACACACACACACACACACACACACACACACACACACAAGAACTGTGTTTTAGTTAGAAAGAAGCCATACAGAAGCAATGTAAAAAAGTGTCAAATGATGTTAGAAAATTACGTACG
>NC_068981.1:130845213-130847800 GCF_001194135.2 Octopus bimaculoides
GGCTCAAGCCCTAATAATGATAATAATAATAATAATAATAATAATAATAATAATAATAATAATAATAATAATAATGATGATGATGATGATGATGATGATGATGATGATGATGATGATAATAATAATAATTTTTACTGAAAGCACAAGGCCTAAAATTTGGTGGAGAGGAGACTAGTCGATTTCATCGACCCCAGTGTTTCAATGGTACTTGATTTATCGACCCCGAAAGGATGACTCCTCGGCGGAATTTGAACTCAGAACGTAGCGGCAGACGAAGGGTTGTAGCCGAACAAATCGACCCCAAGATGTTTCTTCAATTTTTTAAAAACTCTTGTACTTATTCTATCGTTCTCTTTTGCCGAGCAGTTAGCTTACCTGGATGTAAGCAAACCAACACCGGTTGTCAAGCGGTTGGGAGGGGGACAAACACAGACACAAAGACAGTCAGACAGACAGACACAATATATATATATACACATATATGATATATATATACATATATATATATATAATTTTTCAAAGTAAACTCTGTAATCGTTACCAATATAGCATGCGATTTCACCTCAAAAAATCTAAATTAGACTCCTTAAGGATCGTTCTCCTTGTTTATATATCCAAAGTTTAAAATTTTTACATTTAAGAAAGAGATTTGACGCCGATGTCCATATCAATGTATTTAATCCGATGTTAACATTTCTGTATACAGCTATATTTGACCACTAAGTATAAGTCAAATATATCAGTTGCCAAACACTTCATCAGGAATAACTTTCTTTAGAACAAAAAAACAAAAAACAAAAAAACCCATGCAGTATGGATTTTAAATTTTGAATTTTTGATTTTGTTCGATTAATTCATTATGTGTTTTTTTTTGTTTTTTTTTGTTCTAAAGAAAGTTATTCCTGATGAAGTGTATGGCAACTGATATATTTGACTTATACTTAGTGGTCAAATATAGCTGTATACAGAAATGTTAACATCGGATTAAATACATTGATATGGACATCGGCGTCAAATCTCTTTCTTAAATGTAAAAATTTAAAACTTTGTATATATATATATATATATATATATATATATATATATATATATATATATATATATATATATATATGTATGTATGTATATGACAGGCTTCTTTCAGTTTCCACCAACCAAATCCACTCACAAGTCTTTGGCCGGTCCGAGTCTATAGTAGAAGACACTTGCCCAAGGTGCCACGCAGTGGGACTGAATCCGGAATCATATGGTTGGGAAGCAAGCTTCTCACCACACAGCCAGGCCAGCATCACAACATCCACATATAGTGTGGAAGTAGAAATACTGTAGCTGTCGTTAGTCGCAGTACCGTCGTATTTGAGTAGTTTTATGATCAAAGGTTTTTTAACTGTTTCCATTCGTCTTTTTTCTAGTCTGTACAGAATTGAGGACCACATTATCAAAACTAATTTTTGTAAAGATGGTAGAGTGAAATCTGAGGCAGAAAGAGATGGCTATTTCTAATTGAAGTTCTCTCGTTGACACCTGGAGATTAGTTACATACTGTGGTATATGTATGCATATATACGTGCAGATTTGTATGTTTCGTTTTACGTATGTCTTCTCATGCATATATTTGCATGCTCATACATACTTAAATGATAAATTTCTGGTAAGTTTTACAGATATTTACAGTTCCAGAGATAGCTTGGGTCTGTAGTCTTTGAATCAGCTTTCTCCTTTCTGGTTTTGAGAAGCCTAATTTCTCACGATTGATATTTAGGCGGTGAGCTATATATCCCAGTGTCCCATGTATGTATGTATGTATGTATGTATGTATGTCTGTATGTATGTAGGTACGTATATATGTATGTATGTGTTTGTGTCTGAGTGTTATTCTTATATGCATGACCATTCATATATAAACATATATATATATATATATATATATATACCTACATACATTATATAAACACACACACACGCACACACATACACACGCGCGCGCACACATACACGCACACATACACGCACACATGCATATGTATGTGAAAAAACGCATGGCTTAGTGGTACGAGTGTTGCATTTACATTCGCTTGATCGTGGGTTCGATTCCCAGACCGGCGGAGCGTTCTGTTTTTCGGAAAAACACTTCGTCTTCCGTTGATCCAGTCCACTCATCTATAGAATGAGTAGCCCTTCGTTAGACTCATGTGCCCTTCAGTGGGTATATTGGCCTGTCCGCCTAGCCAGTGAGGGGACATCTTTCAAAAACTACAACGTGAGAAAACGCATTGTAACTAGCGGTGTATAACGACATCCGATTGTCTGGTTGATATATATATATATATATATGTTAATTCTCTATATGAAGTATTAACAGTAACTGCACGATAAAGTGTAGTATATTGCCACTTAAGTGTGGCTGACCCCTAGGGGTGGATGTTACTGTTGCTTTTAGCCCCAGGAGGACATCTCCTCCAGCTGGCTTATCGACACACGACTGTGTCCTGTTTGCCAAGGGAGTTATCCCTCTCACCTCGGCCAGCAGCACGAACGTATCCGGATTTCAGGGTTATTTCCCTTCGTCGGCGTTCGACAGCTGATG
>NC_068981.1:130848412-130850553 GCF_001194135.2 Octopus bimaculoides
GACACAGTCGTGTGTCGATAAGCCAGCTGGAGGAGATGTCCTCCTGGGGCTAAAAGCAACAGTAACATCCACCCCTAGGGGTCAGCCACACTTAAGTGGCAATATACTATATATATATATATATATATATATATATATATACATATATACACACACACACACACACATATGTGCGTGATTGCGTGTGTGTGTGTGTTTGTGTGTGTTTGTGTGTGTATGTGTGTGTATATATGTATTAATGTTAGTTTTTATGTACAGTTATAAAAACAATTTTACATTAATCTGATGTGCAACTCTATACCTTTGTAGAGTACAAATTTATTATTCTTATACAAGAATGTTGTTGACAGTGACTTCGAAGTTTCGGCCTGCTAAGCCATCCGACTGTGGCTGAGCTGGCCGAATCTTCGATGTCACTGTCAACAGAATTCTTGTACAAGAATAATCAATATGTATGTATGTATGTATGCATGTGTGTGTGTGTGTATGTATGTATGTATGTATGTATGTATGTATGCATGCATGCATATATGTACGTATATTAGTTGGGTCCTTGTTGTTTGTGCTGTAGCTGAATCTGTCTTAATATTTAACTTTAACAAAACATTTTTACTCATTGATGTTACTTGCAGTCACTATTCTTGTTGTCGCTGTTGTTATTGTTGAGTGAGAGAGTAGTGCATGCCATCAAAGTAACACTGGAATACAAATATACGAAGCCCAGTATACCCATCATGACTACCCGTCTGATAAGGGTACACCAGGCACGTGCATCACAACCATATAAGCGCGACATGGTGATCTCATATCAAGATAAACAACGCATGACCCTGCAGGTGGGGCCCAGTTAGAATTTTCTTCCGGTCCAGTAGCCCATTCCGCTCAAAAGGTCCCTGAATAAGAGTCGTTTAAGGATGTTGAACGAAACACCCATGTTTCCAGAGGTTGATTATTCAAACCCCCAAAGAATTCCTCTCAACACATGGCTATGATACTCCCCCACTACTTCTGCTCGTGATCAGAGATGCACACATTGCCAGCCGTCAAGGGACATGCTCAACTAGTTAAAATGAAACAACTGACAAGCAAATCTGTGGTATTGAGCAGAATATTTGCTGCAGCGCATTATTATTACCATCCTTTCTCCTGTTGTTGTTTTTATGCTATTTTTATTGTTGGTGTGATTCGTTTTCTGTTTTTTTCTTTTGCTGTTTTATTTTCTAATTAGTTGGTAGTCTTGTTATCATTGTTATTTCTAAATATCTGCTTTCTTTTCAGATATAATAGATCAGACCTAAGATCAAAGACTTCCCTACCAAGTAGATCTCATTCGTTATCTAATGTTTAAGACGATAAGCTTTGATTTCAGGGTGGCTTTGCTGTTATTTCGAGCGGGTTGATGCACCTCTTACCCCCACCACCCGTCGTTAGCTCTTTTTTTGTTATTGTCGTTATCAGTGTTGTAGCTTTACGTTGTTGTTCATATTTTTATTTTTTATTGTGAATAGTTATCTTTCTCACATAAGAAGAGCTTAGCTACTTTCATTGTAGTACTCATCTTTTTACCACTAACACTACTCCTCCTGTTGCTGTTTCTAAAACAGATGTTTTTGCCTTGTCAAACGACAAATCAAATCCAAATGCATTCTCTTAGAGAAGGGACGTTGACATTCTATAAAAATGTTCCTCTTCACTTACTTCATGTGTTGTAAATACAATGAGAGAACAAAATATTTTTCAACATTTCTCAGAGCTTTGCTCACCATGTCTGAGTAAAGATGATGATGAGGATGATGATAATAACGACGACGACGACGACGACGACGACGACGACGACGATGACGACGACGACGACGATGGCAACATTTATAATCTTTTATTTATTGGCTGCAAATGGCCCATAAATGCAAAGCAAAATATATCATACTAAAGTTCTGACAAAACATGCGAGGATGCACATTTTAAAATATAATACAAGTTAGAGGGCGACAGAAAAGCGTAAAACAATAATATTAAATTAATTTAAACATTTGTTTCTTTCAGATTAAGCAAATACAAATAAATACAAACCAGGACATCCATTCTCACAAGGAAAAGAAACTGCCACTTTACGATGAGGGTACTCCAAGACGCAGTCACCT
>NC_068981.1:130850856-130853462 GCF_001194135.2 Octopus bimaculoides
CTCAGCAGAATATTCATTCGTTGTCTTTTAAGTTCATTTTTAGAATAGAGTGTTCCTATGGGATCAACATAAAATTCAGGCACTCTCTTGGATAAGCGCTTTCTCGTGAGGGACTCTTAACCGCCTGCTTGCCTTTTGTTTGAACTCACTTTTTGGCCTTATTTCTTTTCTGAGTAGATTTCCATTCTTCTTCAGTCTCTATCTTTTCGCCACAGCCACAAGACATTAAGGTGATATTATAACGTTTCTGTGCTGAAGGAGAAACTACCACCAATTTCTCTGTCAAGCTTGGTTCTCGATAATAGTGGTACTGAAGGTGAGATAATTTCGTTTGCTTCAACTTCGGTCATTTACGGAGCTTCAGTCTGTCGTGCTTTCGAAATGGTGATTGTAGCAGCTTTACTCTGATATTTACTATTGTTGTTGCTGCTGTCTCTACTGTTATTGTTTTAGTTTGTTCTCTTCTGCTGGGAAAAAGGGATTTTTGTTTTGTAAAACCAGTATGATTCACTTCCCAATAGGTCGCAACTCCATGGTAACCTTGTGGTCCCTGAGAATTCGTACCGATCCCATCTAAGTACATATTGTTGTGGGTTAGTCCTGAATTCATCATATGTCCATGCAAATATAGCTGTAAGTCGAGTGCTAACATATCTGGCGATGGTTTTAGTGTTTGTGAGACCCTGGAGATGTGGAAAAATCTGTGAGGAGGACTGTGGAGCATCAATCCTACATGTCTCCGTGCCTCGTAATAAGTTTTTAGAAATCAAGTAGACGTTTGCATATGTCCTGTTCCAGTTGAGGAAGAACATGTCCTGTCACACACCAGATGGAGATAATGGTGAAGATGGAGGTGATGGAGGTGGTGGCGGATCGGATGGTGGTAGCTATAAACGGACACGTTTCACCGAGAGAAAAAAAATTCCTCCATATTTACGTAATTCAGCCGTCGAGGGAATATGGAAGTCTCCTTCATTTTTATGGAAAACAGAGATATGTCATTTCGCTTCGGCTTTCGCTTCGGCTTTCGCTTCGGCTTTCGCTTCGGCTTTCGCTTCGGCTTTCGCTTCGGCTTTCGCTTCGGCTTTCGCTGGATAAATACATTTAGCAAAGAGACACTTGTTTATGTAACATATATTGCCCGTTCCTTCTTTATCTGCAGTAGGTTCAGAGCATATTGTTCCTCTTGTAAAACGTGAGTAAATGATGGAATGTTGCTATAGTTAATACTATTATTGCTGAGCAAGCTGCTGTTACTCTATTGAAATCAGATTTAAACATTATTCTTTTTTTTTTTTCGTTTGCGTATTTATTTTCCATTGTACAAGTGTAAATGTTTACGTATGTAATCTAGTTAGTGTGATGATTTTTTATGGAAGAATTGAAGCAGTATTTTTCTTTCGATTGGAGACTGTTACTTTACGCTAATACTGCATCCTCTTTAGCGAGCATCCTTTTCGTCCACTTTGAGGCAGCAATCTTGCAGCGGATATAAATAATGAAAATGGCTATTTGGCAAAAATAAGTAACAGTTTAAAAGTTAAAAAAAAAAAAAAAAATGCTTATCCTTTATCCTAGGTAATAGAATAGACGTTCGAATATTCCAAAGCCTTTTGATGTTAAAAGTACAAAAAAAAAAAAAATAAATAAATAAATGGAAGAAAATTTTTTTCTCAATGAAACGTGTCCGTTTACAACTACCACCACCCGGTTCACTATTACCTTCTACCACCCTAAAAGTAATACCGGCAGACTCTACTTACCAAGAAAAATAGGAGGCAGAATTTTGCTAAACGTAAAAGACAGTGTTAGCGTTGCGATATTGTGTTTGAAAAATAAGAAGTAGCAGTTGTCTTTAGTATAGGCATAAGACCAGACATTTTGGAGAAGAAGGTTAGTCGATAACATTGACTTCAGTGTTTGATTAGGGCTTATTCCTAAACACAATATTTGTTATAAAAGGAATTTACAATGACATGGTAAGATGTCTACATGAAAACGAGAATGGTGCAAGGTTACAATATATTAAGATATTAAAAATTGATAACATAAACGTAGATAAATTACACAAAATACGTAAGTACATAAATCTAGAAATACGGGGTGAGTCAAAAGTTTCGCACTAAATAAGTTCAATAAGCTCCGGAAATTTTCCAAAATTCAATAAGATTAATACAATTCAGATGAATGTACACACACTTATACATGATGAGCAAAATGAATAATAATGATAATAATAATAATAATAATAATAATAATAATAATAATAATAATAATAATAATAATAATTACCTATCGTTTCCTTTCTCCCTCAGTATTCGAAAATGTAAACATCCCTTTCATTGCAAAAACACTACTGTATTCTCTACAACTGGATAGACAAACGAACATCTCAAGAAAATTTTAAAACTTTAATATATTAAATTTTGTATGAACCGTATCTCTGACTACCCAAATATGTAAACATACCTTTTATTGCAACAACACAATTGAATTCGGAAATTCAGAGATTCAACGACGTGAATATCAGTGTATAAAAATAAATAAATATATTATATATTTTATATATATATGCATATACATATATATATATATATATATATATA
>NC_068981.1:130854320-130859157 GCF_001194135.2 Octopus bimaculoides
CATCACAGCAAACCACAGCACATACCCAAGGCACACAGAGCTGCGCTCGGTAGTGAAGTGAAAGCACGTTATAAAAATAAGACTACTGAATAATAATAATAATAATAATAATAATAATAATAATAATAATAATAATAATAGTAATTATTATTTCTTTATTGCCCACAAGGGGCTAAACACAGAGGGGACAAACAAGGACATACAAAGGGATTAAGTCGATTACATCAACCCCAGTGCGTAACTGGTACTTATTTAATCGACCCCGAAAGGATGAAAGGCTAAGTCGACCTCGGCGGAATTTGAACTCGAGCGAACTATTGATATAGCTTGCCGAAGACTAAGATTTTAGAGCGAACGTAAATATAGAGCAAAATGAAACTTGAAAATAAAGGCATTCATAATGCATAATGCAAGTTTACACATACAAAATACATGTACACACAAACATGCACATATATTGCATATATGCATCGATAGACACTAGATTTATGATGTTACTAGACACCTCTGTGAACAATAAACATTTCTATTTTTTTGATATTTTCAATAAATGTTTAATGTTTAATGTATTGCTAACAGCAAATTACAAATATGAGATGACATAAAAAACGTTATAAATGAAAACCAAACAAAACATTTTCTTTTGTCTGTTAAACACATGGCATAATTGTCTGTTCTATCATTTAGCCACTTCATACATAAAATGTAAGTCTATCTTAATGCTCAGCGTATTTGTCAATCTCAGTTGCATAGTCTGACATTCTAACTATTCCTTTCTCTTCCATTTCTTCTTTTGAACGTCGTATAATTTCCGACATTTCATCGTCCTCACACTACGAAAACGAAATTCCGCACACCAGCGCACACACACAAAAAAGAGGATATAATAGTTGATTGAATTGTCTGAGTACATTACTGGTACTTATTTCTGCTGACCACCTATCCAGTATCATAAATTCTGGTACTTATTTCTGTTGACCACCTACCCAGTATCATAAATTCTGGTACTTATTTCTGTTGACCACCTACCCAGTACCATAAACTCTGGTACTTATTTCTGTTAGTTCGATAATATTTCGAAGCAAAAAGTAACTAGAGACATTGGAGCAATGTCTATTCCTTTGCCATCTATTTTAAGATACGTTCACGCCTCGACAAAAAGCTTGAAGCATCCCGAAGCTCGTTTACTCGCATCATATATAAACTTATCTCAAATTTTCTAACCTCCCTTCAATAGTGGTTTCAAATTTTAGTACAAGGCCAGCAATTTTGGGGGAGGGGGCTAGTCGATTACATCGACCAGAGGGCACTTATTTTATCGAACCCGAAAGATGGAAAGCAAAGTCGATCCCGGCGACAGTTGTACTCAGAACGTAAAGCTGTGAAGATATACCGCTAAGCCTTTTGTCTGGCTGCTAACGATTCTTATTTCTTTATTGCCCACAAGGGGCTAAACATAGAGGGGACAAACAAGGACAGACAAAGGGATTAAGTCGATTACATCGACGCCAGTGCGTAACTGGTACTTAATTTATCGACTCCGAAAGGATGAAAGGCAAAGTCGACCTCGGCGGAATTTGAACTCAGATCGTAGCGGCAGACGAAATACCGCTAAGCCTTTTGTCTGGCTGCTAACGATTCTGCCAGCTCGCCGCCTTAACTTCGATAAATATTGGTTTTTATTATATTTGTATGAAGTTTACGAGTTTATAGTGGCAGGAGTATAATATGCTTCACTAAAATACAGATCAATGCCCATCAAAATCCATGTGTGTGCCACTAAAATATTGATGAATAAGAAAAAGATAAAGGTAGTGGATTTTGAACTTTGAACGTAAAGCAACGAAATAAATACTGGAATGTATCGGACACTCTACCTCTGAAGATAATAATTGGAAAAAAAAAATTATTTTCGATATTTTCTTTATAAATTCCCTCTATAACTTTACAGTCCTTAACTTTGATGAAAAGAAGTTGTATATTGAAGAGCGATCTAAACCTAGAGAAAAACGAAAGTTAAATATTCGCCAAACAAACATCATCGATCTCGAACTCTCAAGTACTTTAGATTAGCATACTATTCAGAGTTCTACCACTTCTGTGCCAACAGAGAATATTCAATCTTCGGACACATTTGAAACAGCTAAGCTGGTGTCCAAAAATATTCTCCTAGGCGTGGCCCTTCAGGTACTTCATATAAAGCCTTTAACACAAACCTGTAATCTTTCTCACCTTTCAAATTTCCACATCATTTCTCTTTTACTCTTTTTTCTTTTTTTAAATCTATCTCTATCTGTAAGTACCTACGTTCCTTGTGACCGCGCAAATTTTCAACCATAGATAAGATAACCATCTTGAGAGGGACGTTATTTTGTTTCTGCAGTGGACGTGAAGGCAACCTGTATCGCAACTTGTACCGATCGGAAAAGGCTTTGAATCTGATAAGACAACCTACTCTAGTGATTGAGCCACGATAAAACACTATGACATTTTTTTTATTGTTTGGGAAGTGTTAGGCCTGAGGCTTGTAAGCATTCGGGCCGAGTCCCTTGTTTGGGAATAACAGTAGAGCCTTCGAACATATACGAGACCGCTTAATTAGCTAGCGCACAATGCCAAATCTCTTTCACTTTGTCACTTGAGGTCCAGCGAATACAAAATTTTGAGAATCCCACTCACGGTAACTTATAAGGATACACAGCAACAAATGAACAAATGAGTCAGGGTTTCCAATTCTTCAGCTTAAAGTAGCACCTTTTCATACAATACTCCACGTCTGTACGTTTCTATGGAAGTTTTACAGATCAAATTCTACTAATAAAACTGTCTGCATTAGTCACCGAAAGAACATCAAAGCCAACTGCCATTAACTGATTATTGCTTCATGTATGGTTTTAAATCCCACCTACTTCAATTGCTGACATAGGTGCTTTCGGCTAAACATTCTTATAGCTCCAAGATGCAAGCATATATTACTCGATTCACCTCTGATCGTGCAATGAATATAATTTCACATTTGGTTTCATTACTTCAACGGGTTTAACTGTTTGGCATTTAAACCGGCCGTATCTGGCCCAAATATTCTACCTATCTTAAGTTTAAACCGACAGATCTAGCCTCTTGCATTTACTCTACAATGTCATTTAAAAAATAATAATCACATCATGAAAGTCACAAAATTAGAAGATGACACATGATTAATTCAAAATAATTTAAATAATTTAAATAGATAAGCATTACTTTCGACTGAAATTAGTTCCCACTTGAATCTCCAATATTATCCGATTTTATCCAATATTATCTGATTTTAGTTCCCACTTGAATCTCCAATATTATCTGATTATAACAAGCAGACCATGTATTCTGTAATTCTGTGACACACATGCCTCTCATAATCACGTGCTTAAAACCTTTAGTGGAATCCAGTCTGTTGTAAGCATTCGAGTCAGGCACGTAACTTTGGAATAACAGTAGAATCCGAGTCATATAAGGGACCGCTTAATTAGCTAGCGCATGTTAGCAAATCTCTTTCAGTTCGTCACCAAAGGTCTAGAAAATACAACATTGTGAGAAGCCCACTCACAGCTCCTGAGTTCCAAATTAGTAACTTACAAAAAACAAAACAAAACAAAAAAAAATCCACAAGGCTACTGTCCAGCCTTGCACTCTCTGGGATCTCTTTGCTCTGAAATATTTTACATATGACACACAAGTGCAATTCACTCGACTTGTCTTTCCATTTACTCAAGTCTCTCTACATTATCCTCTAATTTCATATGCTCTGTCTGCTGCTCCACCAACCGCTCTCACGTCATCTCTTTCTGAAGTCATCATAATTATAGACATTCAATGTAACACAATTTCTTCTTGTTTATTATTTTGTATTATCTGCGCCAGTTAGTGTCCACACTAACCTATATCCTGACAGATAATCTGACACACCAAAATACCCTTGATCTCTTTCTCAACCCCAAACACAGCTTTAACCTAGATACATAGATCTTGCAATGAATTAGATTGGCTAATCACAGCCTAATCGTAGCAACACACAAGATAATTGCTGCACGCAATAACTACAGACTCGCTCATTTTTCAATATCCTGTTATTTTACTGCGTCTCATTTCCTAAACGCTTCATTAGACATTTTCCCCTGGCCTTCTTCTCCAGGGCTATAACTTTCTGGTATACACTCCCGTACACATTTTTTTTCTGCAGATGCTGAATAATGTTCAAGATGAACGTTATTAATCTCATAAATTTCATCAGTTTAGAAGAGCCTACAGAAGTTGTAAGTATTGCCCTCTGCCTAAGGCATACACGCACACGCACATACACACACATACATACACGAAATTTTGCAATATTATTTTATTCACTTTTTTTTATTACCTGTTTACACTTTTATAGCCTTCAAAGTATTCTCCAATTGAAGTAATGCATCGGTCTAGACGCGTTTTCCGCTGTTTGAAGCAGTCCTGGAACTTTTGCGAAGTGATGCCTTTTTACACCCCCGTCGTTTTTTTCTTCACCTATTCTACATCTGCAAAACGTTTTCCTTCAAGGATTTTGTTTCATTCGGGGAAACAAAAAATGTCGCAGGAAGACAAATCGGATGAATTGGGGGGTGGGGTGGGGGTGATAAGCGGGGTCACTTCATTCTAAGTCAAAAACTGTCTCACACTAAAGGCGGTTTGCGCAGGCGCATTGTCGTGATAAAACCACCACTCTCCACTTTGTCACAAGTCGGGGCATTTTCGTTTCACCTCGTTTCGTAAATGGTTCAGCACTGCCAAGTAAAATGCCTGGTTAACAGTTTTACCAGGGGGAACAAATTCT
>NC_068981.1:130859427-130862993 GCF_001194135.2 Octopus bimaculoides
CTTCTTAGAGCAAGCGAAGCACAAATTTTGTTGCAACTCTTTTTATTCGCAATTCCTCACTCAAAATTCGATGACAGGAGCTCCAGGACACACCAGTAATATCAACAAGTTCGTCAATTGTTCGGCGACGGTCCCCCAAGATCAGTTCATGAATTTTTATGAGGTTTTCATTCGTTCGGGAGGTCGACAATCGCCCTGAACGAGGTTGGTCTTCAAGCGACAAGGGACCATACCAAAAACGTCCTTGTAAGCTGTTTGAAGTATGACAACTGTTTCAGCTGCTGTTTTCCCCAGTAGAACACAGAATTTCAGAATTTCATGTTGTTCTTTCGTCTCAGCCATCGTAAAAATCGACGGTCTGGGAAGAAGTACTGCAAAACAAAGACGCACCACGTGGCAGTACGGCTCGACTCGATGACGCCGGTCGGCGGACTGATACCTGAGGATCGCATCAAGTGGCAACCTGAACTACAACGGGCTTGTCCCACTGAGAATTTTCGGGTTACTTTTTGGGTACCCCCTCGTATGTATATATATGTATGTATATGTGTGTGAGGGGAGTGTACTCGTGTGCGTGTGTATGAATGTGTGTGTGTGCATATACTTATGTATAGAATGTATAGAAACCAAAAAACATAAGTCTACAACACTCGCTATCAAAAAAGTAATAATCATGAATACGAAAACGATAACGATGATGACGATGATGATTGTGGTAGTAGCGGTGAAGGCGGCGGTAGGGGTGACGTGGGCTGTGGTCGTCAACATCAATGTCTTTATCATCATTGCAGCAATCAGAAGTAAATCAGTTGATAAATGTTCGTATCCTGGAGCTATAAGAATGTCTAGTCGAATGCAATGGTTTTAGCAACTGAAGTAGAGGAGATTTTTAAAACCACACTGTGATGCAATAATCAGTTAATGGTAGTTGTCCTTTGATGTTCTTTCGGCGACTAATGCAGCCAGGTTTATATGTGGAATTTTATCTATAAAACTTCCATAGAAACGTACACACATAGTGTATTGTATGGTAAGGTGTTACTTTAAGCTGAGTAGGTAATTCACACTTGTCAGTATCGACGTAATTTGGTCACTAATGTATAAAATCTGTTGTGGCGAATGCCATGGAGGTTAGATGTACTATGCTCCCGTATGATGACCCGACCATGTCAAATTCTTGTTGAAGCCATTTTATTTTACTTACGCTGAAGTAGGGCATGAATGTCAAAATTCACATTTATACTCCCATAATTAAGTTATTAGTTTTTTTAATATCTAGTTTGAAAAAGGCAGCAGTGTATCATCCCGTTGTTTAAGGAAATCAGATTCAGCAATATCCAAAAGGTTTATGAAATTCTAAAAAAAAAAAAAAATGATAAAAGAGGATTGATGTGTTACATAAAAGTGCAAACATCATTATTCGTGTTCATCTTTATCTAGTAGGAGTATACTCCGAAAAGACTATAGCTGTTGATGAGATACAGAAGGCCACGAGTGAATGTGCGAGAGATAGATTAGCGGGTTTGAAGAAACTATTCAGCGATCCTTAAGTTTATATACAAGACTTGTTAATTGCGATTTTGGCGTCTATCATTACAACTGACTGTAGACTGGAAGCATTCCCAGTTATGTAACCGGAGAGTGCTATCACCGCTAACGAAGGATTCGAACAAGGGGATTACCTTTGATAATTTCAGACTCATAACTTTGGTGATTACAGAATTAAAAGATTTTGGCCAAGTGTTCGCGAGGAGACTGGCTCTTGTCATTGATGGTAGTGTGTCTTGCACAATGTATTTTTCAAAAGACATTTCCAAGATGACGTCCATCTCATGTGATACATGAGAGTGTTGATAATAAATCTGTATTTAGTTTGGTTCTCAGTAAAATTTCGATCGTTGCTATCTAGTGGCTGCTTTAAGTGCAGGCAATTTTGGCCTCATTTTCAGAGATTGGATCAATTTTATGCACAGAGCATCTGCTTGCTGGCCAAATGTGTTGATGGAGGAAATATCGCGCGAGCTGGGATGCAGGAGGACTGTGTTTATGAATACGGAGAACCCCACCGTCATACCGTCAGACATATCGGAAATTGATGTGGTTAGCCTCTAGTAAAAGAATATGATGTGATGAAGGCAGTACACGTTAACTAGGATAAGTCGGTGGATTTGCAGCTCATACCTAGAGAACCAAGTAAATCTTACCTGGTTACTTTATGTCACTAGACCCTTCCAGTTAAGATGCTTGGGCTTGAATCCAATCTTGATGAAACGTACAGCTAGATAGGAACTGGGAAACGATTACGAGTAGCTTGGTTAGTCTCATGTAAAAATATACCGAGACGAAGTCACAACTACTGAAAAGCCGGACAAAATTAGTAAACATTTACATCGCATCTGTGATATATTATTGTCTGACTGTTGTACCTTGCATCGCATTTGCTTGGATCAGAAAAGTTGCCCTTTCATTTTTATAGAAGGGCAGGTTGGATTGGCGAGAAGGTTTCTGTTATGGCTAAAGTTGCTTAAGCTAACACTGAATCTGTGACATCTGCAGAGATCTTTTAATCAGCGAACGAATGCAGTTTCCTTTTCTCAGAACATTTTTCCACATTTCGTCCCTTGTTATAGTCTTGAGGTCAAACATAAACCAAGATTGGCCGTAAGGCTTCTAGAATGTTGTCTGGTGATCATAGTCTTCTATCAGTTTACAAATGCAGCCAGTAGAAAGTGGACTCTTGCACTGTATAAAAGATTAATGGTGTATTTGTTCAAATGCCTCCAATTGATGAAGTGTTGTTCGATTACCAACTGGGCTGTGAGATCAAAATCTCTGTAGGTGTTTAGTTGCATATCGATCAAGACGAAACATGGAGTAGTGATCCTAAGTATCATTCTACAGTAATGCTATAGACGTTTTAAATATATTAATTTCAAATTGTGATACAAAACCAGCACTTTTGGGCAAGGGGTTAAATCGATTGCATAGACCCCCAGTGCTCCACTGGTACTTGTTTTATCGACTGTGAAAGGATGAAAGATAAAGTCGACCTAGGCGGAATTTGAACTCAAGACAAAGACAGACGAAATGTCGTTAAGCATTTTGCCCGCGAGTTAACGATTCTATCTGCTCGCCATTTTAGACGTTTTAAATATTGATTTCAAATTTTAACACAAAGCCAGGTATTTCAAGGGAGGGGGCTAGTCTTTTACATCAATGCCAGTGCTCAACTGGTACTTATTTTACCGACTCTCAAGTGATGAAAGGTAAAGTCGACCTCTCCAGAATGTGAACTCAGAACGAAGGTATTTCGCCCAGCGAGCTAACGTTTCTTATTTCTTTATAGCCCACAAGGGGATAAACATAGAGGAGACAAACTAGGACAGACAAAGGGATTAAGTTGATTACATCGACCCCAGTGCGTAACTGGTACTTAATTTATCGATCCCGAAAGGATGAAAGGCAAAGTCGACCTCAGTAGAATTTGAACTCAGGACGTAACGGCAGACGAAATACCGCTAAGCATTTCGCCCGGCGTGCTAACGTTTCTTATTTCTTTATTGCCC
>NC_068981.1:130865058-130870205 GCF_001194135.2 Octopus bimaculoides
ACGGCGTCGAAAGGAAACGGTTCACCCGAACTATCGAGTCAATGTTGTGGTACAAAGGGATAAACCACCTGAGGAAGCCAAGGCCCAGGCCAAACCGCGCAAGCACAAATTACTTCCATCAAATTCCTGCTACTGCTCACCTCCTCCATATCCAGCTTGATCAACTTGGTTTCCAGCGGCACTAGCTTCTTCGTCGCAGTGGCCCTGGTGTAGCTCTCCATACTGGAGACACTACCACTTGCCACAGCTGGGGAAAAAATGCAGCGGCTCGCGTGAAACGTAACAACAATAATTCCACAAAAATCACAATTATTCACAGAGGCGACTTACAGTAATTCACACAGTTTTCACAGAGTAACACAGCAGTATTCACAAAATTTCACAGAGACGTTATACCGCTAAGCATTTCGCCCGGCGTGCTAACGTTTCTGCCAGCTCGTCGCCTTAGCCGTTTTATATTTTGAAATGCATGTCGGTATAATAAATTTTTTTAAATGTTTTAAAATGGTTAAAAAAATAAGGCTGTAGATTAGCAAGAGCCGTGGGTTGGCAGAATAAGTGGAGTGTTAGCTAAATGTCTTGCTGTATTTCGTTATTTAGTTACGCCTCGTTATATTCTCATTTCGAATATTACCAAGGTCAGCGTAACTTTCACCTGCGTAGAGTTGATAAATTAAAGTACTAATCAAGTACCGGTGTTAATCAAATCTTGTATATCCATCCCATAAGTTCAAAGCTTTGCTAGAAATAAAGTCATAATTATTATTATCGATGATGATTTCTAAATTAGACACAAGTCTAATATCTAAATTAGACACAAGGTGGAAAAAAACTCGCTCGTATTGCTGAAGGTTGTTTATGCATCAAATCGAATGTATTGTGTTAAAATAAGTAATTTGCGAAGAAATAAATACGTAGTTATATGTGTTTGGAAATCTAAAATTTAAATTGAATTTAAGATAAACAATATTTTAGACTGAAATCTACAATAAATAAAAGATATTAAGTTTTCCTTTTTAAGAGATTTTTGTTGCTATGAAATACGGTAAGATTTTTGAAGTAAAATACACACCAAGTTCGAAGTTTATACAAACACACTCTTTTGAAGGTTATACATACTCATGTCTCCTAAAGTTTATAAATATATAACATTTCTAAATTTCATGGATACACGCGTGTATCTGTGTATGTCTATACCTGTATGCGCAACCTGAATTTAAAATATGCAAACTCTAGATATATTTTTGTTATGATTTCATTTGTTTTCTTTCACTGGCAACAAATTAAAATCAGACGACCAAACCAACCATTTCCAGGATTGGTTAAAACTTGCAGTATTGTGCTGCACGCCACCTGGCTTTTCTACGCTACATGCTGCGGAATCAGCAGTTGTCTGAGGCGCATAGAAATAAAATAAAAGCAAAACATTGCGGTCAATAACCCTTGGTTGTCTGGCTGAATAATTATGTTAAGAGACCAGTGTTGCTGTTCACAGTAGGAGAGCAGTCTCTACGTTTCATTCAATGATGACAATATGGAGCGAACTTGTTCAATGTCTGCTTCACATCATGCTTCGATGAACTGCAGACTGAAACTCCAGGTTCTAACGATGACGTCAGCTTTAATTAATTATACTTCACTCTTTTCTCCACCCTTTTTTCCTCTTTATATGTCGCCAAAACAAACATTCAAACTCAATTTTTTTCTATACATAGGAACAAAAAAATTATTAGCACTGGCGTGTCATCTAAGATTGAGTCTTTCGATCCACTTGCGTCAATAACATCCGTTAATTTCTCACCAATCCGTCCTTTATCTGCAGTTAGACATCGTGATGTAAAAACCAAATTATTTGTTTCAAAGTTAGAATCTCAGGAAAACTTGTAAATGAAAGGTGTCGACAATCTCAATTGACATGGTAGAAAGTAACGTTAGACAGAATGATGTTCCTGCATTCCTCGAAGATCTTAACGATATAAATTAAAGAAAACGGCTAGAATCTCAATGCGAAACTAAGTAGCAGGCACTAACATGTCAATTGTGAAATGTCTGCTCCTTTTCGATTTGGCACACAAATTCTATATTGTATATAGAATTAGTGATGAAACTCTGTTGCACCTTCGGCGAGCTAGGAGCACAACTTCATTCTCTACAGCAATCACCAGGCAATGAGGAAATGTTGCAAATATTAACAAAGAGTCTATATTTTATGATTGAAGAATACTCGACTTCTTCAGTGCACCGACTCGACTAGCACCGTCTAGCATGTTTCCGCTCAGCCTCCGAGCCTCACAGCCGAGCTTGGATCAATACTTGTGACTTGCACTCAGCTTGATAGCGACTGCCTGTACATCGGTGTTTCCCTGACGCTTGGCCTCCAGAGCTGTGATCCTCACGAATGCTGCTGTGGATCCACTGTGAATTCTTTCGGCCTCCACCCACTGTCATGGCAGCCTTCCACGCCATGCCGACCGTAACAAGATCATAAAGCATGATTTAGACGCCGCAGGTTTCCCTTCTCAGTTCGAGCCAGCGAGGGGCGGTAAAAGGCTGGACGTTATGACAGTTTTCCCGTTCTGAGGTGGTAGGCCTCACATCTGAGATGCCACATGCTGCGACACCTCCAGCGGCAACTTGGTGCTGTCAGCTACTCGCCCAGGCTTCGCTGCTCGTCAGGCTGAGAAAAACAAACTGTCAAGGTATCGGTCAAGCCTGTGGCAGTTGAGACCTCCGGCGTTCTTGGCCGCCGGCGTTCTTGGTCTCCGGCGTTCTTGGCCTCCGGCGTTCTTGACCTCCGGCGTTCTTGGCTTCCGGCGTTCTTGGCCTCCAGACCATATCCCTGCTCAACGCTATCGGGGCGGAGATTGCTGTCTGAAAGTGTGAACCCTGAGAGTCGGAATGTCTGTTCCATCGCATCTCTCTCGTTATCCTCCAGAGCAGCGCCTTTCCATTTTGTCTGCTGGTGCCACGAGAAATGTTTCTATATTATGAGAGGCAAGATTCTCCGTTAACCCATGCAGACTGTAAGCTTTTATATTGTGCATGATGGACTTTAAGAAACTCTCCACCTGGGTAAAGACTTAATGTTTATAAAGATAGATGTATTCGGTTGAAATATTGCTATCAACAACTACTAAACTACAGTACTGGCAGGGACAACAAACCAGAATTGATAGTTTTCAGGTATCGTACTTTATCCAATGTGTCATTCTCTGAAGACGGTACGGTGTGATATGGCTTGTCATTTTTAGCGCATAAAAGTGCTAAAAATAGCCTTTGCATGGGTGGAGTATCTACGTGGATTCCACGGTATCTACGTAAAGGTTGTATCTGTAGTAGCAATATATTTTGATTATGTTCAGGGCCTAGTAAGTGGCCCTGACACATATACACATTCATATACATTCATATACATATATACAATATATATGCAAATATATACAAATACACACACACACACACACACACACACACACACACACACACATATATATATATATATATATATATATATATATATATGTATATATATATATATACACGAATATATACATTTACATTCATATATATATATATATATATATATGTACAAATATATACAAATACATTCATATATATATGCGTTTATATATATATATATATATATATATATATATGTGTATACAAATACGCGCGCGCGCACACACACATACACACACGCACGCACACATACACACACACACACACACACAATAGATTGAGCCAGACTCTATCGACCGTGGGTTGATGTAAGATAATGCCAATTTTAACGGTGTTTGAACTCTGAACTAAAAGATGTAGTCTGAACTCTGTTGACAAGAGCATATGAATTTTCTTCACATTTTTTCTCACAGTGATGTACTTTGACCTATCAGGAAGGTTTAAAATAATGTTACACCTATCTTCTGGGTCGATTTTAACATCAGGTCAGATTTGGAGAAGGATTTAGTGAATTTGTTTGCTAGGAATGCAACACAAGTGAATCCAAAAATCCAGTCTCCGGCAAACAACAGCAATATTAGTACTGGTAAAATTTAAACATTAAAATCATTGCTCGGAAATTGATTTTATTATCCCATCTGTAGATGAACTATTCAACTTCTTTCTGCTATAAGCGTAAGGCCTGAAATTTTAGGGATGGGGTCTAGTCGACGACATCGACTTCAGTTCTCCAAATGGTCCTTTATTTTATCGATACCGAAAGGATGAAGGGCAAAGTCAACCTGAACGGAGTTTGAACTTAGGACGTAAAGCCGGAAGGAATGCCATTAAGCATTTTGTTCGGAACAGTAACGATTCTGCCAACTCCCCGCCTTCATCAAAAAAATATTAAACCAAAATCAACGTGGTATCGAAAATTCATCGCTGCCAGTGTTAGAATTAACCGTTGCGAACATTTTTGTATGCTTTGACTAAGAGAAAGACGGAATACCAAAGGCTTTCACAGAACGTCAGAAATGGCTGATGTTTGGTTTGAACATTTTAAATTCAAGTGTACAAGGGTGAAAACGTTGGTCTAATGGAGATTAAAGTGGGACGATATTGAGTTTACTAGCTCGTACAGATATGAGAGACGGGACAAAAAATGGAGGATGAGAAAATGAGAGACAGGCATGTCATGTGGGATAGGTTGGAGATGGTATGCAATTTGCAGTAGTTGTTGAGTGTGGTGCGACAGTGTGCTTTTATATTTTTTTATGTTTTGCTTGTTTCAGTCGTTGGACTACGGCCATGCTGGGGCAACGCCTTGAAGGATTTTATTCGGGAAAGTCAACCCCGATACCTTTTTGCCTTTTAAGCCTGGTATTAATCCTATCAGTCTCTTTTCGCAAACAGCTAAGTTATAGCGAAGTAAACAGACCAACAAGTGGTGGTGGGGAGCAAACTCAAACATAACACGTACTCTCTCTCTCTCCCCATATATATATATATATATATATATATATATATTACTCTTTTTTACACTTTTACTTGTTTCAGTCATTTGACTGTGGCCATGCTGGAGCACCACCTTTAGTCGAGCAAATAGACCCCAGGACTTATTCTTTGTAGTACTTATTCTATCGGTCTCTTATGACGAACCGCTAGGTTACGGGGCGTAAACACACCACCATCGGTTATCAAGCGAT
>NC_068981.1:130870636-130876220 GCF_001194135.2 Octopus bimaculoides
CACACACACACACACATATATATATATATACATATATACACACGACGTACTAAATCTATTCACAAAGCTCTGGTCGGCTATAGTAGAAGACACTTGCCCAACCTTCCACGCAGTGACACTGAACTTAGAACCATGTGACTGGGAAGAAAAGCTTTTACCTTACAACCACGCCAGCTCCTATAAAACCACACTAAACTAGCATTGGTGAGTGAGTCCTTACCAATTAGATTTTATTAATGCAATCTACAATGTTTGTGTGTAGCAGCAACACCGTATCAAATATGAGGGCATTACTCTCCCGTGGATCATACTTAAGTTCTGAGGAGAATCAATAACTGATTAGCGCTGAAGTATTTGCGGCCCTGAAGAAGTCGGCCAGAATTTGGGATTCGGATTTTACTATATTATGAATGTGCGATCGCATGGAAAGTTCATTAAAACTTGTGGAGTCTTGTATTTGTGGTGATTTTGAGGAGTCTGTTCAAGAATACGAAAGAGAGAGAGAGAGAGAGAGAGAAAACAAGAGAGAAAGAAATAAAGAGAGAGAGAGAGAGAGAGAGAGATAGAGAGGTAAACCAGATT
This sequence comes from Octopus bimaculoides, assembly GCF_001194135.2. Lineage (NCBI taxonomy): Eukaryota > Metazoa > Mollusca > Cephalopoda > Octopoda > Octopodidae > Octopus > Octopus bimaculoides. Next base: position 130,871,219 of record NC_068981.1, read on the forward strand.
GTTTTCTCGATATGTGCTGTGATTGTGTCTAGAAGCTGTTTTAAAAGAGACGAGATTATCATGCGACATACAGCTTTCGCTTTGTTATGAATGTGAAATCGCAGGAAAATTTCAATAGAAATTGTGGAGTCTTGTATTTGTGAACATTTTGAGAGTTTTGTTGATCAATATTAGAGAGAGAGAGAGAGAGAGAGAGAGAGAGAGAGAGAGAGAGAGAGAGAGAGAGAGAGAGAGAAAACAGTTTTCTCGATATGTGTCGTGATCGTGTCTTGGGGATGTTTAAAAGAGACACAAATTATCATGCGCCATGTAGAGAATCGAAGCAGTGAAGGTTTCGTGCAAAATGGTCCCGGTTTCAATCGTGAGACCTTTGTGTGCAGAAGATTAGCAATGAGTTAACTGCGTAGCGGTAAACATTTTTAGAGGAGACAGCAAGCTCGTTCTCGATATTGCAAGAGAGTAAAGCATGTACGATAAACAAAAATTGAAAATGTATGGGCTAGCAAAAAGAAAGAGAAAGAAAAAGAGAAGCGTATGTTGTTATCTGACCATTTAACAAAAAGCTTTTAATCCAAGAGATAAGAGATAGATAGAGCCCCATTGGTGTGCGTGAGTGTCTGCGTATATGTGTGTGTATGTACGTGTGCGTGTATGTGTGTATAAGAGTGTTTGTGTGTGTGTGTGTACCTGTGAGTAAGTGAGGGATCTTAGCTAGAAGATTCTCGAGCTAAACACAATTAAAAAGCTGTATTAGGTGCAACCATATTACTTTCGCCGAATTTTTTTAAAGCAAAGGACTACAAATAAGTTGCATCAAAGAGCAGACAAACAATAGATCCAGCTTGAGGGAAGGTCTACCGAGGGTTACGAGAGAGAGGAGCAGAGAGAGAGAGAGAGAGAGAGAGAGAGAGAGAGAGAGAGAGAGAGAGAGAGAGAGAGAGAGAGAGAGAGAGAGAGAGAGAGAGAGAGAGTGTGTGTGTGTGTGTGTGTGTGAAAGTATCTGAGAAAGTGATAGTAGACGACATTTTCCATCACGGTGAAATGTTGGGAGAGAAAGCAAAAAATCACATGTTGGTGAGTTCTGAGATTTTATCCTTCTTACAAATGGGGTACATTTTGTAGAATGCTTCCGAAGATCAAGATAGATCCTTGCACGGAGAGAAGGAGAGAGGGAGAAATAGAGAGAGAAAATGACTGAAGAGCTCGACGAGACTCTATACATTTAAAGATAATTACAAAGACTGGTGACCGTGTTTGAAATAATTGAAGGCGTTTTCGTAACCGGCGTATATAGTGTCATTGTTATTAAGCTCCAGGCGATCAAAAATATTCTAACCTTGAATTTCGGAATGTTGTAGATGTTTCCTTTAAGACGATAAAATCGTAATTTTAGAAAATTTAGTTGCTATTAACAACAGGTCGAACCAACCGATGCTTGCTCGTCGCATACATGATGATGAACTAGTGGAATCGAGTAAGAAAGTTTTTGAAGAGTTTGCAGCGCCTGCATACTGTAGATTTGGAAGTGAACAGCAAATATGAAAGTGTTTTCAGCAGAAGTGCGCTTAGTAAAACCATAATGGTTAAGAAATAGTGGGCAAGAGAACTCTGCAAAAGAGTCATCATTTTATTCTTTTCTGAATGCTGTCTCACAGGAATTATGAAGATAAATAAAAGCAATCGAACTGGTTGACGAAACTGATGTTAGATGTAATAAGTCGTGCTTTTAATTTGTATTACTGGGACGAAGAATACCTACTGAAAAGATTTTATTTCAATCCATAGCTAAAATATGAAAAGAAAGAAATGCAGTACAATAATAATTATATTTAGATATGTTTAAGAAGTGCGAAGTACATAATATATTATAAAATAATGCTATATGAATATGCATGCTTTTTCTTATTAGCTCATTCGTGTTAAAAGACCGTCACCAACTAAATCTTTGGGAACCCTGGACGTTCGAGTTGACTTTCGAATTTCGGTTGCCTCCCTTTGCTAGAGTGACTTTACTCGTTGAGAAGGGGACGAAAACTACCTTTGTATTGACTGTAATTATACGGTACTTTATATATCTTGTATTGAGAATGTTGAATTCCTAGTAGAAATCTCTAGTATTCCTAGGTAGGAATATTCATTTAGCTTCTTAAAAACACGCAGAAACTGTTTGGCGCCAAATAATAAATGACTAAATGAAGTTAACAGTTTCTATGTGTCTTTGCACAGCTAAAATGAGTCTTCGACGCTGTAGTTGCTTTAATTTCAACACATAGTCTCAGATCAAATCACTTACTATACAAGTATAACACAAAAATAAGTAGTGCACGTTATACAAAAATTACACAACGACACCGCCGATTCTATACCATTTGGAAACTTCACATCTGTATAGAGAGGATCCGCTTCAGTTAATTCAACAACTTCGTTCTCTTGATCAAGTCGATGTAACATAACTTTAGCCAATGATGAAAACCAAACCAGCGCTGTTTTATCATTGAGTGTTATTGGAATGGGAAAAAAAAAATCCTGAAGCGCACAGTTTGCAGCTGCGCAGATTCGGGTCTTATTGAGAGCAGTGCATCAGGAAGTGCTGCTTCGCAACAATAAGCAGAGGGAACATATGTTTTGAGGACCAATATAAAGTTACAACTTGGCCGTTGTTATATGGAGTTGTAATGTGAAGTTTTGTATGTGACAGCCTTTCATTTATTGGAATTATTATGTTTTACACTCTTTGCGAGCATTTTAAGGTAAAATGAAAATCTCAGTGGATACTACAACCAGTGTAGAATTTTGAATTTTTTTGTTTGTTTGTTATGACATTTGGTGAAGAATTGTTGCATTCAATCATTCCAGAGTTACGCGCTTTTGAAAATCTTGGCCAAGAATAAAATCGCGGTATAGGTTTTTAAGAACACAAAGATCACTAGAAAGACAGTACTTATTTTTCAATTCTATATCAAGAGAATAAATAAAAAAAACTTTAATATTTAAGCAGATTGTGCCACGCAGATGTTATGTTTGGTTGTGGAGCAATAGTGATCATCGAAACTGATCTTATAATACTGTGAAAACTAGCAGAGATAATGAGTGTAGAAATGATATGACTGTTGATAATCGCATCCTCTTCAGCAAAGGATAAACTTCCGAGCAGTGAAATACTACCTGTACACAGTACAGATGCTAACATAACATCAGCAGTTTGTCTTCCATCACGATTTTTGATATTGATTTTAGACATGCATTTCTTGCAAAAAAAAATCTTTCTTCCCGCAGGTATTATAATCAGAACTAAAAGCAGAACAATATTTTCCGTTGTTGAGTAAATTCCCATAAAATCTGAAAGAGTGAGTTACAGCAATTGTGCAGTTATTTCAGCAATTATGAATGTAGTGTCAGCAAGATGAAACATTTCATATACTTCACCGTTCTTTTGAGCGAGATGGAGAGACTCTGTTTGATTAATACACTGCACGAAAAGTAAGTGTAATATTTTTCTATAAGAGATGCCGATAGATGAGGTTCTGGTTACATACCAATCATGAAAGAATCACATGCCAACTCTTCATGATTCACAATACTTTTCTGGTGTAACAACCGGTAAATTTATTGTCCTTGTAGAGTGTTTGAAGTGACTGTAAAAACTTCTCAACAGACTCGTCAGGTTTTGGCTTTTGTTGACTAATTGCTCGTAGATGATGATCAATGTCTCCATTTTGATTTTTAATGTAAAATTCTTTTGGGATGTCGACATCTTCAATGCCTGGAACCCTTCAGTATGCTTATAAACTGTAACAGAAGTATAGCTTCAAGTGTGAGAGGTATGTCTAGGGCATTTGCTCCATATTTGACGATGAAATAATCGAAGCTTTGCAGTCAGTGTTTCTGTTCTTTAGCTACAACAAAAGAATTTTTGTAAATTTCACAACATGCAAAGTAAAGCAATTTCTCTATGATGAAGATATTGAATGAAATAAACTGAGATAAACAATCCCAATGGAAAAAAACTTTATTTCACACAACAACTAAAATATAACAAAGAAATACAGTAATGTTATGGTTTCTGTTGAAGGCAGAAGGCTGCCAATTATTGGGGAGAGGGGTGAGTTGATATCACCGATTCCAGTTCTTTGAGTGATACAATATTTTAACGAGTTCGAAAAGAAGAAAGGTAAAGTGTCTTCAGCGAGTTTTGAACTCAGAGCGTGCTGATTCTTAGCGAATATTTCAATGACCCAATAATTCTCTCAGCTCGCCGCATTAAAATTACTGTAGTATAATGGTTTAAAATTTTGGCACAGGGCAAGAATTTTTGAGGTGAGTGGCCAGCCAGTCGATACCAATAATTGAATGGTACTTATATTATAGACACCAGAAGGGGAAAAAGGCAAAAATCGACATCGACGGAATTTGAACTCCGAATATAAAATGCCGGAAGCGTTTCTTTTCCGACGGGCTAACGATTCTGCTAGCTCACTGTCATAAAGTTACAGTTATATAATAACAACTATTATATATAAGAAGAACGAAATAGTTAACACAAAACAAATAACGATTATATACAGTAAAAATCATGTATTGGGTTGGCAACTAAGTTCCCGCGGTTTTTTTAAATTTTGGAATTTATTGTGTTTTTAAATTTTGGAATATATTTGTTTCAAGAATTCTATTTTTGAATCATTTTGCAATCTATTTTGTATTTTTTCTAGTTAATTTTAGTTAATTTTTGTTTATTTTCAGATCATTAAAATGAAATGTTAAGTTAAGAAAAACGAGCATTTTCGACATCTCCTTTTTGCTTTTAATCAAGGCTCTAAGGCCGCAAAAGCTGCTCACGACATTTGTGCTGTGTATGGAGAGGGTGCCATAGCTGAAAGAACCGCTCGTGATTGATATGTTAAGTTTTAAAATAGAAATTTTGGCCTCACAGACGCACTTCGTTCTGGCCGTCCAGTTAAGTTCGGTGATGAGCGATTAAACCAACTTTTGCACGAAAATTCTC
>NC_068981.1:130876492-130884980 GCF_001194135.2 Octopus bimaculoides
GGAACTCTATGTTCAACAGATGGAACAACTCAACACGGCTATTCAAGACAAAAGACCTAATCGTCAGCATGGAGTTCTTCGGCTGCACGACATTTACCGTCCTCATATCGCCAATATGACCAAGGAAGCCATTCAAATGCATGGCTGGGAAGTGTTACCACACTCGCTGTACTCTCCTGATTTGGTACCAACGGATTTCCACCTCTTTCGATCTCTTTCAAATGCTACGTGCGGAGTTTCGTTAAAATACTGATGCAGAATTGAGAGCTTGGTTGGATCAATTTTTCAAGTCGAAATCGGGTGATTTCTACCAACGAGGTATTGACAATCTTGTTGAACGTTGGGAAAAAGTTGCAAACAACAAGGGTGAATACATTATTGATTAATTAGTTGTTATTTTTTATTAAACATTTAAAAAAAATTTTAATTTAGAAAAACGGCGGGAACATAGTTGCCAACCTAATATGTATTACATGATTAGTTCATGAACTGTCTGGGAAATGTTAGGTGATGAGATTTGTTTATGTAAAGTTGTTTCAGAGGACGGCTTTAGTTATCTGTATAGATGTTTTGCATAGGCCAGAAGTAAAACACTTTTGATGCTATGGATAGTGAGCGGCGCAAAAGTGGTAAAGCTTTCGTCCATTAACTGACTCGAAGCATATGTGGATGTTTTGAAATGGCTTTGATTAGGCAGTAACCGGACGATCTGAAAAATACAAAGATGGTGGTAGTTTGGTAACGGTATGGTCAGGAAGTAAGAGAAAGATCAATAGTGATTGAAAACGGTTGAGATCAAGAGAGCACTAACACATATGGATGGAGATACTAAACTACTGCAAAGACGATAAGATAATAAAAGACTTTGTTCATGCGCCAACAATATTAGTGTGGAAGGAGAGCGAGAACCAAGAGAAATTGTAGATATTGAAGTGACTTTAGATGATGACTTCAAAGAGGAAGTGGTGTGAGATAGGTGTCCACGGCACAGGTCGGAAGTCAAATATTTAAAGGTATTTAAAAGAGTTTGAAGACTGGTAGAGTCAAGAAACACATTTAGAGAAACGAGAAAGAAACACTTCAAATCAAAGTAAATAGAGGTCTTTGTCACTTGTTTAGCTGAAAGAGGTGAGCAGTCGGGAGAGTGGATTGTGCATGCATACTGAATAGACATTAATCTTTGTTAACCCTCGCAAATAAATATCTGTTTCTCTTGCGGTCGTTTCCGGGGTTATTTAATTTTTCCCGAGCAAAAACTGCAGCTTCGTGTTATATAAAAATTTTATTCTTGCCGTAGCTGTTTCTGTTCCATAATTCGAATTTTATTCTGCTTGTACGGTGTCATTGCAAACCAGCGTATTGTTTATATACTGTCTCTCTGTCTTTATAAACTTCAGACGGGCTGATTCGATCTCGTTTCGGAAGTGACACGAGTACGTGACACTGATAAGCTTCACAACGGCGAAATACCTTTCTGTCACTCTTGTGATCGCTTCCGGGGTGATTTCATTTCGCCGAGTCCTGACGGGTGTTTTACGAAAAACTGCAGCCCTGACTTTTCAAAGATACACCTAGGCTAAGTATGTTATACAGATAAAGATATTAATCTCTTGATTTAAACTGCTATTTAGTTGGAATATACCAAAGGTGTAACTAGAAGCCGAGCACAGTTACCCAAAGGGAGCAACTGCACACATACTTGAGAATATTCATTAAAAGCAGCGCCTTTTTACAGGTTTCTTAACTCATTAATTCCTTGTTTATTGATTTTATTGTAATTTTTGTTTTTACACTTTATTACATGGCTTTGAGATTCATTACTTTTTCGACCGACCTCCCAATTTTGAGCAGTACATTCATTTTCCAGTGATCCATTGGTGGCCATTCATCAGGGTAGCGAAACAAGGCGTCACATCATAACATGCTTCCTAATGCTGGATGGCACAGCAGGCTTTCATCTTTTTCATGTCACAGCTTACATCCCCAGATATATCTAATTTTCAGACACAATGACACTATTACTGAAACGTGAAATTTATGAATAGAGAACAACAAGAATATATATTATTGCTAATGGAATATTTCACGTAATATAAGAGAAATGAGCATGCATTTAAGCAACTCGTTTGTTGATAACCGAAAGTCAAGGATGAAGCATGGATCGTTGCTCTAAATCAAATTATTATAATATATTCTTGTCACGCGCTATTACTGTCTGCTGCGACGTAAACAATCATGTAATTGCTTCATAGGTTTCTGGTATTACACAGTCATCTCAAAACAGTAGCATAGAATTTATTTGAAGGCTACTGCCTGCTATATACTGCAAAGGCAAGTTTAAATGACTTATTCATCTGATTACGGAGGGAGTTACAATAATCTCTCGCTATATCGCAGTTCACCTATCGCGCACTCAGTACATCGCGGTTCACCTATCGCGCACTCAGTGCATCGCGGTTCACCTATCGCGCACTCAGTACATCGCAGTTCACCTATCGCGCACTCAGTGCATCGCGGTTCACCTATCGCGCACTCAGTACATCGCGGTTCACCTATCGCGCATAGAGTACGGATTTTTCTGGTTAATATATGTAAATTTATATCGTGGAGTCCTCAGTATATCGCGGGTCTCAGCAACCGATAGGTATTTATATTTTTTAGATTTTAATTATTTCTATGGGAGGTTTTGGAACGTAACACAAACGATAGTCGAGGGATTACTGTATATCATATATATTGCTAAGGGTACACACACACACACATACACACACACACACACACATACACACACACACATTTATAAAAACTAGGAAGAAGAAACTATTTGGGCGGGACAGAAAGAAGAAGAAATAAGTTGTAAACTGAAAAAAAGAATCGGCAAAACAGATCGGGCGTCACATTTTCGTTTGACAGGCACACGACGTCCATTGCGCTAGAGTTAATTTCTCTGAAGATTCGTTAATTACTTGCAGCTCAAAAAATAGAGACAGTGTACAGGCTGTTAATGTTGGATCTGATGTGAAACTCTCTGAGGGCTTACTAATATTTAGTTTCGATCTGGCTGCTGCAGTAGCTAAATAGGTGGAACCACAAGAAGTCTCCAAGACATTTCTGTGTTCGAGTCCCAGGACTCAAAGGTCATGTTACACGGTTTCTATGGCATATAAATAGCCGAAATCACAATATCATCTCCCGCTCCTGATCGAGACGCTAGTCCTTTGCAGGGTTACTCATTTATAGTTGAATGGATGGGAGCAACGTGAAATGAAATATTCTGCTGTGATCACTTTTGAAAACTATCTCATACAGAGGAGAGTAAGACGTTGCGCAATTATTTGAAAATGACATACCTAACAAATACTCACAAGTTTTGTGAAAACATCTTTCACACCTAATCTGGTATGTACACTTCTTGAGTAAGGTTTTTGTCAGTTTTTCTTAAAAGTAATTTTGAAAATCTTCCAAAATATGAAAGCGGACATCGTTTCAGTATGGTTTTTGATGCAAAAAATAGAATAAATAAATGAAGATAACGCAAACTAACAAAAAATGAAAATATTGTTATGAAATAGGGTCGACACTATGCTGTTTTTTTTATTTGTTTCAATCGTTAGACTGAAACCATACTGGAGACCCGCCTTGAAATTTTAGTCGAGCGAATTGACTCCAATACGTTTTTCTTAAGCCTTGTCCTTATTCTATCGATCTCGTTTGCCGAACCGCTAGGTTATGGGGACGTAAAAACACCAAAACAGGTCATCAAGCGGTGGTGAGGGACACAGACAGAAGCACACGCGCGCGCGGGGACACACACACACACACACACACACACACACACACACACACACATATATATATATATATATATATATATACATATATAGAACGGGCTTCTTTCAATTTCCGTCCACCAAATCCACTCACAAGGCTTTGGTCGGCCCGAGGCTATAGTAGGAGACACATACCTAAGGTGCCAAGCAGTAGGACTGAACCCAGGACCATATGATTGAGAATCATGCTATTTTTACAAATCGGTTGGTTGGTTGAATTCAGCAAAACAGCTAGTGAATTGTATCTGCGATTTGCTTTCGACTCCTGCTTCAAACTACTCTCATCATATTCACGACACTGGCGTATGTTATTTATCCTTCCGCAAGTATATTCCGATTTTATGTCTACGTCAGGTGGGCTTTTTTTCTGATTGTATACTGTGACATTTTAACGAACCATGGCCTTCGACATTCACAACAAACATTGAATGCAAAGCCGAGTCGATAAACATTCGTTTTCTTATATTTTAATGAAGTATAAAACCCACAATCAAAGAAATCTTAGCTCGTATCGGTATTTAAAGCAAAGAGAAATGCAATTGGGAAACCAGCAATCACTATAAAAATTCGCTAATCGTGCAGAGAATGTGATTAAAATATATTGTCTAGGTAATGTAACAATTTGGGAAGAATTATTGTAAATACAGTTTATGTTAGAGCTGCAGACAGATTATTCACCTAGAAACGTCATTTGAATAAGCACGTGTAATTATTTATAACCAGAATAAGAATGATGTAATAAGTATTCGAGAGAGCTACAGTTTCATGGTAAGATTATATACATATCAATTAAATCAGGCTAGAGAGAAGAGAGTTATATTCTAGCTTGTTTTATTCTATGATAGTTTTATACGTAGCAAAATAATTCTATCATGATTGTATTATAATGTTATGCGAAATCTGTTCAAAACAAACAACTGAACTTTAAAAAGAAAACATTTATTGCTTTACTTACATTTAATCAGACTTGTCTCCTTCAAAATAGTTACCTTTACTGCTGACACATCTCTTCCAATGCCTTTTCCAGTCTTTGGAACTCATCCAGGAACGTGACTTTTCTTTGCATTTCTCGATCATTTGAAATCAGTGATCTTTCAGTATGGATTTCTACTTTGGGGAAGAGAGGAATTTTGCAGGAGCTAAATTTGGAAAGAAGGGCAGCTGGGGAGACGATAGTTAAAGTTTTTCCGAAAATTCGCAGATAAAGAGAAACGTGCTAACAGACGAGTTATCCTGATATAGCAAAGAGGTTTGTCTCCACATTGAAATCCTCCACGTAAAACACTTAACCGATCCTCTGACTACGTGGTAAAACCTCATGGTGAACAAAGCCCTTCCAATAAAAATAGAGGATCAAAATGACATATAAGCGACTAAAACGCATTTCTTTTAATCCGAGGTGACACCTTTTTAGCTTCGATATCGCAGCTATACACATATGCTTCATAACCTGTTGCGTCAGCATTCAACCAATCAAATAGCTGACTGTGACAGGGTTCTCTTTTTGATAACTATTAGATACAACACAAATTTTGCAGTTTGCTTTTTCTCTTCAAATTATGTGGCAGCATGAACTTTTGCATGTGCTTAGATCTCCAGAAACTTCATGGACAGTCAGGCGATGATTTTCATGGATCAGAACACGTAGTCAATAATTTTCAATGTACAAATTGTATAGAAAAAGAAGTCCTTTATTTTCCTACATCTATTAGCGAAAGACAGTGTTCGTAAATGTTTGAGAATACGGAACTTGTAACACACGCACACAGTGTTACAATTACCCCATATGAGAAATTGTTAGTTGCATGTTGGAGAAATCCATGTAGTCAGTAAACAGACGGATATTGGAACGATAAACTTGCCTTCTTGTCACTCGACCGATTATCTACTTGACATTGGATGACTAGGGTTAAACAAAAACGACGACCACGACGACATTAACTACGACAACGACGAAACGAAATATTCATGAAAGCAGGTTTTACGCATACTGTATTCAAAAGATGTCGGGTCTACTAATATCCGGCGTGGTTATCATGGAACGAATTGTATAAGAGAAGTTGTTGTTTCGCCCCAAATCAGTCCCGATCGTGCAAACCTGTGAGGAAACGAATTCCAACTATGCACATCGGAGCCTTATGCATATGTACAACTTCGTTTATAATGAAACCTTAATAAAGACGGTAGGATGTGATTTGAGAGTGATTTGGTTGCTATTTCTAGCCGATCAAAGCCATGTTACAGGCTTCCATGCTGGATCGCAAATTTCTATTCTTACTTAACTCTTCTCGCTTCACCTGTATAAACATCTGGCAAGTGTAACCGTAAATATTGTCTAGAATCTTTTCTTGCAATAAACCTGACTCACCAAAATGTAAGTATTAATGTTTATTAATGAAATTACATTTTCTTTTTTGACGCGAAGACTACACTGAAAATTGACATGACGAAATCAAGACAAGTTGTTTACACAGTATTTACAAAGTTTCTTCCTGTCACTGAAAGTACCGAGTCACAGACATGTCGTGACAATGTTTTGACTAATTTACATATAGAAAATCAAAGTTATTGAGATTATGACAAACGATTCAGAATTATTGTGTCTGAGGCGTCATGAAAGGCTCGCTGCTATTCATAAACATTAAATCGGAAGATTTAAATAACTGTCATGAGACATTATCTGACAGTCTGGCTTCTAATGTCTTGAAACCAATCAAATAATAAATAACTCCTTTGTAGAGAACATAGTTAGTTCAGGCGATTGATACACTGTCAGTCTCCAGTCTGAAACAGCTGACAGTTCATACCCTAGTACACGTACTGCATTCAGGGCCATCTTAACAACATTGTAGGCCACCCATTCCGCCGGGAAATTAAAGCTCTATGCCCTTTAGTACTTATTTAAAGACAGCATGTTACAGCACAAATAGATTACAGTCGGGCCCCTAGATCCATGAAACCTCCGGGCAAATGCACAATGTCCTCAGGCCTTAAAACGGCAATGACTGCACCATTGGTATTATCAACTTTTAACGGCTCAGTACATCTTGACGCAAATAGGTATAATAGATAGTAGTAGGTCTACTCTGTTAGATCCAAAGCTTTGGATAAATATATCCTTCAATGACACTAGAGAGGTCAGCCGTTCTATTGCTTGTGTTCAAATTTTCAAGCCTTGCATAAATGATATAGTTCAACTTTTATCTTTTACTTGTTTTAGTCATTAAACAGAGGGGTATCGGTTTGAAGGGTTCGGCAGGCTTTTTAAAATTTCTGTCTACCAAATCCACTCATAAGGTTTTGGTCAGTCCGGAACTATAGTAGAAGATACTTGTCCCAAGTGCCTCGCAATGAGACTAGACCCGGAACCATGTAATTCAGAAGCAAATTTACCACATACGAGCCACACCTGCGCCTATATTTACACCTGCTCCTATATTCACACCTGCGGTTATGGCAGCCACTCTTGCGCCTTTAGCAAGCCCATATTCGTACACATTATGCAATTCAATGTTTTATCAACTCAGTCATCAGTTGAATGGTTCTCCTTGGCGTACCGCAACGTATTTGTGCGTCGCAAGGGGTACCTAAAAATACTTTTGATTTTCAAAAATATGACTAAAGGATTTATTAAATACATAACGTTTAAGCGTCTTGAAAAACTTGTTATTCACAATATTGTTACATGTAACTACGGTTAATTGTTTTTGATTTAGGGGACAAGGCCAACATTTTTGAAGAGAGGAGTAGTAGTCGGGAGGGCTGCTATTTTATTTTCTCGACCTCAGGAAGGCGGAGAGTTAACACTCCGGGCGAAATGCTTAGCGGTATTTCGTCTGCCGCTACGTTCTGAGTTCAAATTCCGCCGAGGTCGGCTTTGCCTTTCATCCTTTTGGGGTCGATTAAATAAGTACCAGTTACGTACGGGGTCGATATATATAATCGACTTAATCCGTTTGTCTCTCCTTGTTTGTCCCCTCTGTGTGTAGCCCCATGTGGGCAATAAAGAAATAAGAAACGTTAGCACGCCGGACAAAATGCTTAGCGGCAATTCTTCCGGTTTTATGTCAAGACTTTATTTTTCCTTTTTTCAGCGAAATAAGCACTGGGCTACATGTAATCGACTCGTCAGGCTTGATGGTTATAAGAGTAGAAAGAATGTTATCGACCTCACAGAGATGAAAGACAAAGTTAACTTCGCTGGAATTTGAACTCAGAACGTGAAGAACCAAAACAAATATTGTACAGCAAGTGTGCCGACGCTGTAACGATTCTGCCAGGTTGTCATAATATATTTTTATCGTTTACTTCTTACTTATTTAGTCATTTGATTGCAGCCATGCTGGGGCATCGCCTTGAAGGGTTTTTTAATCGAACAAATCGAACCTAGCCGAACTGCTAAGCTACAGAGATGTAAACACACCAACAACGGTTGTCAAGCGATGGTGACGGGGAACAAACACTGACACAACGATACACACACCCACACACACACCCACACACACACCCACACACACACACACACATGTATATATACATACGACGGGTTTCTTTTAGTTTTCGTGTACCAAATCCACTCGCAAGGCTTTGGTTGGCCCAAGGCTATAGGAGAAGACACTCGCCCAAGCAATTGTGATTAATAAAACAAAGTAGGTAAC
>NC_068981.1:130885262-130886079 GCF_001194135.2 Octopus bimaculoides
ATAATACTCATTTTGATGGGTTGGCAGAGTCAAGGAAGCGAGCTGGCAGAACCGTTAGCACGCCGAGCAAAATGCTTAGCGACATTTCGTCCATCTTCACGTTCTGAGTTCAAATTCCGCCGAGGTCGACTTTACCTTTCATCCCTTTCGAGATCGATAAAATAGGTACCAGTTGAGTTCTGGGGTTAATGTAATCGACTTACCCTTTCACTCGAATTTGCTGGCCTGTGCCAAAATTTGAAATCGAAATGTTGAGATAAATGCAATAAAAATCAGCAACATACTTTCAACATTTGAATGTTGTATGCCCCTTTATCTTTTCTTTATTTTGTTCAGTCATTACACTGCGGTCATGTTGGGGCACTGTCTTGAAGGATTTTTTAATCGAACAAATCTATCCTAAGACATTGTTTTAGCCTCCTACTTATTCTAGCGGTCTTTTCTGCCTAACTCCTAAGTTACGTGGACGTAAACACACCAACAACGGTTATCAAACACTGGTGGTTGTGGGTGACAAACACAGTCACAAAGACACCCATATGCAGATATAAATATACGACGGGCTTCTTTCAGTTTCCGTCTACCAAATCAACTCACAAGGTTTTGTTCGGCCCGAAGCTATGGAAGAAGAAAATTGCCCAACGTGTCGCGCTTGAACCCGGAACTAAGTAGTTGGGAAGTAAACTTCTTATTTCTTTTTTGCCCACAAAGGGCTAAACATAGAGGGGACAAACAAAGGGATTAAGTTGATTACATCGACCCCAGTGCGTAACCGGTACTTAATTTATCGACCCCGAAAGGATGAAAGGCAAAGTCA
>NC_068981.1:130886548-130890074 GCF_001194135.2 Octopus bimaculoides
TCGAAGGAATTGTTTTCTGTTTATAACCCTGAGAAAGCAGAATTTGGGGGAATGGGGATAGTCAATTACATCGCCCCGAGTACTCAAATGAATGAAAGGCAGAGTCAACCTCGGCGGAATCTGAGCTCAGAATGTGAAGACAGACGAAATGCTAAGCATTTTAACCGGCATGCTAATGTTTCGGCATCCCTCATTCGCCGCCTTTCTATTGAAGAATAATGCAAATAAAATAACTTTTTAAAAAATCGACCAAAGTAAATAATGCTTTAAGAAATGGCAACAGTAATTCACCTGTGAGTGATTCCGTTACTTCTACTTCGAGACTTAGCGAAATCCTTAAAAGTATTGTTGATGTTGTTTGAGGTTGGAACGCGAATAAGTTTCAAGAATTAAATATTTACTCTTTATCTGTGTCGATGCTCTGGACAGAAAATAAAAATGTTCAAATAATCAATACTCATTATCGAGATAACATTTCCATGCTATAACTAAGCAAATATTATTCTCTTATCAAGCCATTGAGACAAACATTCATTGCTCTGAATATCTTCTGATATTTTGACACCAGTATTTTAGCTGGTTTCGTCGGTCGTCGTCGCTGTTTTATTTTTTTAATTTCTTCTCTTACTTTCACTTTCCCTATTCGAAATACACCTTAAGGACGACGAATATCTCACGAACAATATTCATTTAACCGTTGACCCTTCGAGCACCCAATTAATGGGGTAATGAATGACAATGTTCGATGAGTCTAAATTGCGATAAACTTCCATGCGTGGCAAGAACAGTGGACGTACTGGAATAAATGGCAAACTGGATTCTATTTTGGGCGTTGCAGTTTAGTCCTCATATTCTTTGCCTTTCATCCTTTCGGGTAGATAAATTAGGTACTAGAATCGATCTAATTGACTGGCCTCCTCCCCCAAAATTTCGGGCCTTGTGCCTAGAGTGGAAAAGAATATTCTGGGAGGCTGAATCTGCAATGCTAGTTTATTCCTAGTCGAGTC
Source organism: Octopus bimaculoides (assembly GCF_001194135.2). Classification (NCBI taxonomy): domain Eukaryota; kingdom Metazoa; phylum Mollusca; class Cephalopoda; order Octopoda; family Octopodidae; genus Octopus; species Octopus bimaculoides. The sequence continues at coordinate 130,887,556 of NC_068981.1, forward strand.
ATTTCATTGCACTTGCACTTCATAACTGAGGTGTTTCTTGCTATAGTCAACCGTAATTGAAAGGGGTTTGTTTGTCCTCAACACATCTCAAGTGGTTGTTCTATAAACATTTGGAGATTATAGAACAATCAGCAAAAGTTTGTTAAAGGCTTGGCTGTGTGGTTAAGAAATTTGCTTTGTAAACCGTACAGTTTCAAGTTCAATTACACCGCGTGTTTGTTTGGCCGAGTGAATTCTATCATAAGCTCTGATTGACCAATAACTTATGATTGGACGTTAAGAAAAGAAGGACATGTGGAAGCCCGTCGCAGGCATACGTACGTACACATAGCTTCATGTTGACCCATGTCTTGCAATTGATTTGGATAATTAGAAGCTGTATAGAATCCTGTCTGATGGACTGTACGTGTAATTCAACGACTCAGCCTTGACATATACGTGTCACACCAATTCTGCTTAAGAATTACGTTAACTGTACCAAATATAAGCTGATAATACTGAACCATTTCTTACGCTTATTCTATGACTAGGCCGTGCAGATGATAGAACAACTTGACCTTATGAGTCGAAGTCGATGCGAGGCATCATCATCTTTTATTGATGTAAATCAGCAAAGAAACCAGTAACTTACGAACGAAATCTCTTGCAATATTCACTCTACACCGAATTATATTTCTTCGTCACACTTACTTCTGAATATGCAGCGAGCCAGTGAATAGCTCATCTGAAACTTGTAACTAACGACGCTATTGTTCACAAATTACGTTATAAAATAATTAACAAATAATTACAATAAACATTCTGGGTCAGAATTAAGATCAGGATCTAATATTACAATCTGAATGAATATGGCGTCAGGTTGACAACGAAAATGGCTTCCTGTTTTATTACCCTAGCACATCAGAGAACCCGAAGCTTGCATTGCAGCTTAACGAGCGCTCATTAATTATATAGTATTCCTGTCAGTTATAGCAGTGTGTTAGATGAGCGGTATGGCTGAACGCTTAATCACAAAAACCCCGGTTCGAATCTACCGGATGTCATCTTGGATACGTGGATATAATCATTTCCTAAAGCCTCGAGTTAATCTATGCCTTGGAAGCAATACTGGGTAGACGGAAACTCTGTGGAAGCCCGCTCGATAGAATGTACCAGTAGCCACATAATGTCACGGTCATTCCACCTGAGATTTACGTTAAGGATACACTTATCTGGTGAATACTCTGCCATTTACCCGGTAAGTTAATGAGCTGGGTAGTTCACATGGTTGAGAAACTGATAACTGATAATTCTGTTCGAGATCCGTTTCTTGCTATGCGTTGTTGTTAAGAGCTTAATGCAATGCTAGTGACGTTATACAACACCTATCATCTCTTAGTTATTTTTGTTTAACAAGTTAATGAATTTATAAAAGCATCTAAATATGAAACATCATGAAAATTGTTCAAACTGAAGTCCTTGAGCGACACATTTTTCCATTCGAGTCAATACAGAATCATAGATAGTATTTATGGAATTATGACTTACTGTCGCCTACACACAAGAACATCTCGGTTAACACAGTTTCTAATTTAATAGCAAATCCAAATTAAGCAAAGCAAATCTCGATTAACACGACAATATTTTCAAATACTGCGTGGAAAATTGCCTTGTAATGAAGTAACCGTAACTGTGAGCGCATAGTGCAGTCTACTCTTGTCACTCGACACAGTCTCTAAACAACTATCTGGAGCTAATTTTACGAGTTAATATGATTATGAACTTCCTGCTGCAATGTGGTTTTCACTTATACATTTTTTAAAATTTATTTTTGTAAATACGATGTATTGTAAGTTCCGTGTTTCTTGAAATAATTGTGTTGCTCCACTTTATCAAAATATAATACACGCTTCAGCCTTAATGGTTGTGGATACAGAAAGACTAATGAGAAAAATTCAGGTGCTAGGAAGAAAAAAAGTGCTAACTCTAGATGATAAATAAACTAGAGGTTATAAAGAGATAACAATGTGGGTGACAGCAAAGCAAAAATTGTGCGAGACTTTAGAATGAATAAAGCAACAATAGGAATAGTTATAAGAAAGATAAACGACTCTGAGGAAAGAGCGTAAAGCTGTATCAACTTCATGTAAACTGACAAGAAACAGAAGTAGTATAAAATGTAGCGTCTTTTGTTTTTGTGGATGAGAGATAGCAGTCAGAAAAGACATCCCTCAAGCATGATGGCTATTAAAATGAAAGATTTAGTTATCTTCTCCACAATTAGAGAAAATGTAACGGAAGGAAACAAGATTCGAGCTGAAACTAAAAAGAAACGATTACATTTAGTTCTGGTTGATTTGCGAAGTTAAACTCAAGCTCTTAAGGCAACAAGTGTAGACAAAATACAGCGCAGAGATAACCAGTGTACTGAAAATGACAACAATAACAGCAATAATAATAATAATAATAATAATAATAATAATAATAATAATAATAATAATAATAATAATAATAATAATAATAATAATAATAATAATAAT
>NC_068981.1:130890723-130895717 GCF_001194135.2 Octopus bimaculoides
AAGTGAAAGCACGTTATAAAAATAAAACTACTGAATAATAATAATAATAATATATAACATACAGAAAATTGCACTACTGGGTACTGAACACATTCTACGCAAAACACTTTCAATACAGTAAACATAAGAGCACCACAGCAAACCACAGCACATACCCAAGGCGCACAGAGCTGCGCTCGGTAGTGAAGTGAAAGCACGTTATAAAAATAAAACTACTGAACAATAATAATAATAATAATAATAATGATAATAACATTGGAGCATTGGGTTCAATACCACCCAATTTGAAAAAAATATCTGAAAACCTTAGAAATACCCTACAATGTAGATGTATTGCAAACGTCGGCATTACTTGGAACTGCACACATATTGCGTAAAGTACTACCTGTCTGAGGTCCTTGTTGTAACTTGACAAACAGTACAAACACCCCGTAGATACAATATCTTCAATAAACAAACTCGCGATATTGTATACTATGCGACGTCTATAATAATAATAATAATAATAATAATAATAATAATAATAATAATAATAATAATAATAATAATGATGATGATGATGATGATGATGATGATGATAATAATGATGATGATGATGATGATGATGATAATTGCTATGGTTATGGAGGCGACTCAATGCAAGCACGTTATTTTGTATATATGTATATGTACATACATGTGTACGTGTATGTACAAATAAAGAGAGGAAAGGAGAAATGGGATCTCAATAACAACTCTAGTGGGAACCCCACGAACGACTCATGAAATCATGATGTAAAAACAATGAAAGAATTAACGGCGAGAATGGAACTATAGCCGATCATGGTGAAAGTTTCCCGCCAGGCATGTCTGAAACCGCTCACATCAGTGGCAATGATCTGGCTCCGGACGGTCGTTATGTCACAACAGATCACATACACAGTGTGCGCAAAAACAGACATAAGTGGACGAAGGAAGAGTACGATACACTTATTGAATGTCATGAAACAGCAAAGCCGGAAAGAAGTCGCGGAGTAGGCCGACGTACTTTGAGATTTTGGATGGAAAAGGACATGTATCCAATGTCAGAAAATAAACTAATGAACCAAGTGAGAGTGATTAGGAGGAAGGGTTACTTAACTGGAGTAGAAATATCTCGGATTAGTGACCCTGCGGATGGGCTACAAAAGAGGATCGGAGTTGAAAGCAGAGAGAAGAGTAGACAGGAGGAACAGGGAAATGGTGATGGGTCTGTTAATGATGAGGAACAGGAATGTTATACAGTGAAGTCTGATACTGTGGTGGGTGGTCATGCAAGAGAAAAGAACCAACTAGATAATGAATTGCTTGAAATTCAAGGACGACTCACCGACTTGATGAATGCTCCAGAAGAAAAAATCCTCATGAATATGAGAAGAATAGACAGGAGTATGAGAAATAAAGTAACACAAAAGATAAATACTGTCATACCGTACGTCCAGACAGAGGACATAACACAAACAAGGAATCTTCTCCGAGCTATTGCGCTACTTGTTGAGGAGAAATTACAACTTAAGAGAACAAAAAAAAGAACCGTGATGGAAACGACGCATTGAAAGGGACATAATGCGGGCAAAGCAAGATCTAGGAAAAATTGAGCAATGGTTGAGATGATACTGGAAAAATGGGGAAAAGATCGACCGATTCTGCCAGCCCGCTGCCTTCAATGATGAAATAAATTTTTCAAATTTTGGCACAAGGCCAGCAATTTTTTTAAGGATGGGGTTTAGTTTAATCGATTACATTGACCCCGGTGATCAACTGGTACTTATTTCATCGGTTCCGAAAAGATGAAGGGCCAAATCAACATCGGCGGACGAAATACAGCTAAGGGGCTGTTAACTATTCTGCCAGTTCACTGCATTCGATGAAATAAATAAAAGAAATGTTCAAGATCTGCTTAATACGTCCCCGGTGAAATTTACTGATTGTGATATCTTTAATCTGGATTAGCAGTGTTCATAGGAGTAAGGAGGATAATCAGCAAGTTGCTATTGAAAGTGAACCTTAAATCATAAGAATTTAAGAAATTAATAATGAAGAAATTAATAATGAAGAAATTAATAATGAAGAAATTAATAATGAAGAAATTAATAATGAAGAAATTAATAATGAATATCAGATCCAACTAATAACTTTGATGCTATAAGCAGATGTACCTACAATACTTTCAAAAAAAGATGCCATTAATAGAACACAACTCGAAAATTTACGTGAAGAAATAATATTGATCGTTTAGCAAAATCTATGAATTGCTCATATTCGTAAATAGGAAACAAGATCTGCTATTTGAAATCAATTCGGAAATTCAGTAACATAAAAGAAACCTTCTCAATTAAAAGTGATGTTTATCGGAGTCGGTGACAGTAACGCATGTAAGAGATTCTGCGCAAACTAAGATTGCGTCTAAAGTAATTTCCATTGGTTGCATGTTTCACGTCATTTAAAAGGTATAATGGTAATATTCTATTCCCCTTGCTTGTAGGATTTGAAAGAAATTATTATATTAATGCTTTTTATGGAGTTCTCTTCTAAATCAAATCCACCAGCTCGCTCTTCTTAAGTGTCTTTCCACTTTCTGTAACCCTTTCACTCAAAGGCGTTTTGCTAAAGACCCTTTTGCATGTTTTGCAAACTTTCCAACAGACTATTTCAATCAGAAGGAAACCAATTTTGCGTTCTGTTGTTGCATGAACTTGTGCCACCTGTGTTATATTTTTGAGGATGATACTAATGATAGCAAGAACTTCTTATATAAAGGTTTCACATTTTGGCATAGGGCCAGTAGGTTTTGAGGGGAGGGGGAAATCGATTACATCGACACCAGTACATGACTGATATTTGTTTTATCAACGTCTCAAAGGATGAAATGCAAACTCGGCGGAATTTGAACTCAGAACGTAAAGACAGACGAAATGCAGCTTCTTATGTAATGAAATTACATTAGACCTTTTTGCATAATCAATCCTGCTTTCTGCTCACTTTACTTCTCATTTTCTGATCTTGGCAAAGATTATTTTTGGAAACGTATTTAAAATACAAAGATTTTATCTGGCTTAAATATTTTACTTCTAAGAAAAATCGTGATCTACCCTACTACATACTAAACATTCAGCACTCTCATGATATTTGCTCTTCCCCTTCTGAGCTCACAACGACAACAAAAGTGGTGGGGTACAGCCCAGGTCATGAACCAATGCTATTTAATTTAAAATATCTGTCAATATCTGTCGCCAATCGACATTTATAAACAGAATAAACATATGTTCTCTTAACTTAATTAACAATTCCTATAAGAATTTTTTCTTCTCTTTTTAGTATTTGTTTTCTGTGTCATTTGTTTTCTCTGACAACCATATTGCCATTCTTATCGAACGTTTTTTAAATGCCTCCTACTGAACTAAAGTTTTTTCCTTTAGCAGTTGTACTATTTTTGACAAATTTTGTGACTGTAAAATTGTTTTATCTGTTGAGACAATTATTTTTACCGAGCCATGCCAGAGGAATCTCTTATGGCAAGAATGTATCATCAAAATAGCTTTTCTATGGCCTTTTATCCCTGTCTGTCTCCAAATAGCATTATACTGATAACATCTCAAGTTTGCGTTTCTCTGATTAATATCCCAGTGCTTATATTTTCATACAGTCTTACTAATTGAAGCAATTAATCTTCCAATATGACACATGAAGAACACTGAACTTCTAGATACTTCTAACCACTGGTAAAAATCCAAGATGACTGAAAACAGAGAAGCAGTATTTCGTATTGACAACATACTCCAAAGTACATGACATATAACGTGATTAAGATATTGTCGAACATTCGACAAAGTTGAGTCGTTAAAAGTGGGTTAGATTTTAATTGGCTATGTCTATCAGAATATGTTGCAGGAGTGCCACACGTCTGGCGTCCGATGTCTGCATTCGATGTTTAGGACAGGAACACAATTGTAAGCATTTGGAAAGTCTGACATAACTATCCCTTATGCTATTTACAAAACTATTTGCACAGCCCATCCTCCCTGTCTATTCTTACATCGTTTCCATTTATAGAATATTAAATTACTTGTATATTTGTATTCATATTTAAATGAAACATTTGATAACAGACTGTCTGTGAATGCATTTTCACTAGGTTTCATTTAGTCATTCTGAATACAGTTTATTATGTCATAGATGTGCTAATCTACTGAATAAAGGTTGTCTTTATTGAAGAACAAACAACACACTTTTCTGTGATAACTCTTAATAACTTTCACTGAAGGGCATAAAATATATGTAACGATGAAACCTCTTTTTGTGAAAATTTAGCATTAGTCAAACATTCTATATTTTAGTAAATGCTTAAAAAAAAATTTTCAACATTGTCTGGTCTATTGTTTTTAATAGAAATCTTTAACATGACAAATTACAACTGTCATACATATTTTCAGTTTGTAATGTTTTGTTATCTACACTGGCATTTTCCTTGTGAATATTTTCCAAATATTTGATCACTCCTGTAATAAACTACCGCTACCTGACTTAAATACCATCACAGCCTTTCATACTATAAACTTTTCATAGAAACAGCGTACAGTAGAGCACCACTACAGTGTCTACTAGTTCGCATATGGTACCTGGTTCCTAATAAAGAATAATAAAAATCGAAACTGATGTCAAGGGCACTAAGCTTCTTTATCGACTCTTTATAATCTAATATCTTTTATCTTTTGCTTGTTTTAGTCATTAGACTGCGGCCATGATGGGGTACCGCTTTGAAGAATTTTTAGTCGAATTTTTTTCTTTTATAAGCCTAGTACTTATTCTATCGGGCTCTTTTGCAGAACCGCTAATTTACGGGAACGTAAACACACTAACACAGGCTTTCAAGTGGTGGTGGAGACAAACACAGACACAATGACACACACAAACGCGCGCGCGCGCGTGCACACACACACACACACACACACACACACACACACACACACACACAC
>NC_068981.1:130895902-130896422 GCF_001194135.2 Octopus bimaculoides
ATATATATATATATATATATATATATATATATACGACGTCTTCTTTCAGTTTCTATTTCTCAAATCCATTCACAAGGCTTTGGTCAGCCTGTGGTTTATATCTGGAGACACTTGCCCAAGGTGCCACGCAGTGGGACTGAATCTGGAACCATGTGGTTGGGAAGCAAGCTTCTTACCACACAACAAAAGAAACTTTAATGAACATACGCAGACTTAATCTATCCCACTTACTATAATCTAATTTTTATTTGATAAAGTAATTTAGTGTATCTAATTTGAGCAAGTGTCTTCTACTATAGTCTCGGGCCAACCAAAACCTTGTGAGTGGATTTGGTAGACGGAAACTGAAAGAAGCCTGTCATATATATATAGAAGTGGATGCGTAGGAGTGGCTGTGTGGTAAGTAGCTTGCTTACCAACCACATGGTTCCGGGTTCAGTCCCACTGCGTGGCACCTTGTGCAAGTGTCTTCTACTATAGCCTCGGGTCGACCAAAGCCTTGTGAGTGGATTTGGTAGAC
>NC_068981.1:130896718-130899479 GCF_001194135.2 Octopus bimaculoides
TGTGTGTGTGTGTGTGTGTGTGTGTGTGTGTGTGTGTACATGTTTGAGTGTCTGTGTTCGTCCTCCCAACATAGCTTGACTACCGATGCTGGTGTCTTTACGTCCCCGTAACGTAGCGGTTCGCCAAAGGAGACTGATAGAATAAGTACTAGGCTTACAAAGAATAAGTCCTGGAGTCGATTTGCTCGTCTAAAGGCGGTGCTCCAGCATGAAACAGTTAAAAGAATATAAAGAAGAGAAATTATTTATTCTATTCGATTTAACTTACCCGAGATAGCCCATATCACAACAAATATTCAATTCCATGTTGAGATTATCAGAATTTAGGATCTAATAATTTAGAATCTGAAGAATTTCCACTTCAGTGCTGACTTGCCGCTGAACCAGCTTTCGATAAATTTTATTTCGATGAACTGTTTTCGATCAACGGTTCTCATATCTCTAAGTATATGTTTTGAAGAAGAGACCTTTCCAATGATCCTGCCAGCTCGCTGCCTTTCCATCAAAATATTGCCACGCCTTAACTGACAGGCGCGCTCACCATGTTTGAAACATTGATCTTGTAGGTATTTAAACTGCAGAGTCGTTACGAAGTGACATTTTAAACGTACTTGTCTCTGCATTATTTAGACAGCTTCCTATAAGAAACATTATTTATACTTGAATATAAACGTATACATCATCTCAGCCTTTAATCTCTTTTTTTTTTTCCTTCATTTTACTCAGTAAAAAATACAGTAATAAAATGTATTTTCTGCTTTAAGTGACAAGCCTTTCATTGTCTGAATGTATCTATTTCCGGTTCTGAAATGGCGTTCTGCAGACTGGGGTGACATGTCCTTTTATATTCGTTCCTTTGCAGTCAAATAAAACCGTGATTTAAAGATCTCCATGTACCTCATAATGTGATGAACGTTTTCAATGTTTCATCCCATATCTATCTACTTTCTTACTTTTGGAAAAATATTTTCACATTACTGGATAGTAATGTTGATCAAGTAATGTTGATCAAGTAATGTTGATCAAGTAATGTTGATCAAGTAATGTTGATCAAGTAAATTTTGCTAGTTGCATCCAGAAGTTATATTTTTTTTCTAGGACAAAATATTTAAAATCATACACACATAAAATAAAATGAAATACTACACAATTAGAAAGAGGTGCCTACATGAACGATATGTTTTAACTAAACATCAATGAGGGTGGTGGGTGGCAAATTCCGCAATGGACAAAATATCTTGTGGTATCTAGTTAGGTCCTTTTACATTCTAAGTTCAAATTTTGCCGGAATCGACTTTGGTTTTCATCCTACAATAGATCTATGTATAAAGAAATAGTTAAGTAACGTGACAAAGTCTAACGATTAAATCCCATTGAAAATTATGTATTGTTGTCAATAAATAGATAAATAAATAAAATTAAATTACATTAAATTAAATTAAGCGTCGTGGTTTCGGGAAAAATTTCTTTGCATTTTTCTCTACTTCAAAAGAGAAATTGTCTTAATATTCCATGTCGAAAAATGGTTAATCAAAAATGGCAAAATCGAGCTTCTAACAATGCTATATAATGTAAAGATCAAATTGGCAAACAAAAAAAAAAAAAAAAAAAAAAGAGAGAGAGAGAGAGAGAAAATAAATAAAAATAGATCAGTATGTTATTTCTAGTTTTACCCCTTATCAACAGAATTCCGAGGGAAAAGCAAAAGAATAAAAAAGGGAAAAGTAAAAATAAAAAAAGCAAAAAAGAAAAGTATTACAAAATCACAAAGCTTAATTGATAAACACTTTCTAAGAGTTGGACATCTCTAATTCAAACTCATCGGCCAAGTTTTCTATTATTTGCCAAGGTTTTCTGGGGAAAATAGATTTCTGGACATTTCTAAATAGAGTTTACAAGTACATTTTCGTGCCGAACAAATACGAATATTCCTATAAAATAGCTACGCATATTTTGTACATTGAAATACATTGAAAACGTTTTATCACATTAGTATGGACCAGCAAATCTTTGTAAATTCTGATTCTATTTTCACTGTAGTGGTTTCCCCAGAAATTGATTCATATGTTTCATTCATTCTTTAACTTACACAGTGTGTCAGCAATTTTCTACTTTCGAAGTTATCTATCAAACTTTGCATTATAGTTTCCACCATTGCTTAAAAACCATTCTGTAGTAGTTCCTCGTGCAGTTAGACATAACAGACAAATCTCACTCAAATTGCACGCCCACTGTCTTAAAAAAAACGCAAGAATACATTGAATAGTGTATTAGATACATAAAAAGACTTTCTAAGTTATCTACCAATCTTTGCATTACAGATTTCGCCATTTCCTGGAAAGCTCTCTGTAGTTACTTGCACTGCTAGAAATAGCAGACAAACCTCATTCAATGTGCTCCCAACTGTCTTAAAAACGTAAGAACAGATTAAATAATATAATGTAGATATACTAGAAGATTTCAGAGTGGTTAACTTTCAATGTTTGCATTTCAGATTTCTTAGAAAGCTATCTATAGTTACTTACACTGTAGGAAATAGCAGACAAACCTCACTCAATTTGCACCATACCGTCTTAAAAAGTGAAGCACGCATTGAATGGTATCGTATGGAATATAAAAAAAATCATCGCTAGCTGTCAAGTGGTGGTAGGGACAAGCACAAAAATTAGCACACAGAAATACACGCGCACGCATACACACACACACACACACACACACACACACACACACACACACACACACACACACACACACACACACA
>NC_068981.1:130902401-130904552 GCF_001194135.2 Octopus bimaculoides
TGTGATCTCAAATTTTAAAGCAAACACATAATTTTCTTATGGTTTCTTAAACATTCACTTGAACAAAACTGTACAAATCCAAATATACGGTACCCTAGGCATAACACCTACATGAACTTCTAACTTGTTGTCTCTTGAGGTCTCTGGGTGAGACTTGGATCCAACTTGTACAAATGCAAAACAAAAGTCAAACATAAAATAATAATAATAATAATAATAATAATAATAATAATAATAATAATAATAATAATAATAATAATAATAATATTAATAATAATAATAATAATAATAATAATAATAATAATAATAATAATAATAATAATAATAATAATAATTGAATCGGTACTTGTGCGTTAAGTATCTTCAAGGATACTTAACATCTAATTACTAAGTCTAATAATTCGTGGAATGAGAGCCTGTGAGATTTCTGACAATAGGTTGGTGTCCGTTCTCACAGTATTAAGTAGAGCAAGTAAGATCAAGAGATCTGACAAATAAGATTTAATAATAATATCAATGTTTTGGTGCGAGGCCAGCAATTTCCGGGGAGGGGATAAGTCAATAACATCGGTCCCAGGCATTGGCTGGTACTTATTTTGTCGACACCGAAATGAGGAAAGGCAAAGTCGCTCTCAGCGGAATTTGAAGTCAGACTGCAAAGACAGACGAAATTATGCTTAGCGTCGTTTTGTCGGGCTTGCTAATGACTCTGCCAGCTTGCCGTCTTTAATACTACTACTACTACTACTACTACTACTACTACTACTACTACTACTACTACTACTACTACTACTACTAATAATAATAATAATAATAATAATAATAATGATAATAATAATGGAAATGGAAAAACTTTCAAAATAAAAGACCTGGAAATAGAGGTAACTCGAATGTGGAATCTAAAAACAGAAACAATTCCTATCATAGTAGGTGCCTTAGGTATAATAAAAAAAATATTCAGACAAATGCATAACAAAAACACCAGGGCTTACAAATATATATAACATACAGGAAATTGCACTACTGGGCACTGCACACATCCTACGCAAAACACTTTCAATACAGTAACCATAAGAGCATCACAGCAAACCACAGCACATACCCAAGGCACACAGAGCTGCGCTCGGTAGTGAAGTGAAATCACGTTATAAAAATAAAACTATTGAACAATAATAATAATAATAATAATGCAGTACCAAGCAATGGCTCTCATGGTTTCTGATCTTAGTTGATTGGAAGTGTTATCATGTACATTGTTTTGTCTTGGTATAAAAAGATGGGCTACAGCAAATATTCTGCTTAATACCACAGATTTGCTTGTCAGTTGTTTGACCTTAATCAGTTGAGCATGTCACTTGGTAGCTGACGATATGTTCATCTCTGATCATGAGCAGAAGTAGGGGGGAGCATCATAGCCACGTGTTGAGAGGAATTCTTTGGGGTTTGAATAATTCACCTTTGGAAACATGGGTCTTTCCTCAACAAACCTTATTCAGGGACTTTTTGAGCGGGATAGGCTACTCGACCAGAAAAAAATTCTAACTGGGTCCCACCTGCGAGGTCATGCGCTGTTTATCTTGATATGAGATCACCATGTTGCGCACGTATTGTTGTGATTCATGTGCCTGGTGTACCCTTTACAGACGGTTAGTCATGAGGTGTATAATGGGCTTCGTATATATTACCGCAGTGTCACTTTGATGACATGCACTGCTCTCTCACTCAATAGTAATAATAATAATGATAATAATAATAATAATAATAATAATAATGAGCACTCAATGAACAAATGGCAGACAGTGCTACAGCTCCAAACAAAAGAGGGACTTGTGAAAACGAAAGCCATCCCCATTAGAAGAGGAATATTCCAGGGAGACACGCTCTCTCCACTCCCGTTCTGCCTGGCACTCACACCTTTAACAGAATTGCTAAATAGAACTGGATGCGGTTACAAATGCTATGGAAAAACAGTCAGCCACCTTCTATATATGGATGACCTAAAATTATATGCAACAAACGACAAAGAGCTAGAAACACTACTACAGACAGTACACGGCTTTATCAAGAAAATAGAAATGAAATTCGGATTAGAAAAATGTGCCAAAGCAACCCTGAAAAGAGGAAAATTAGTTAAAAGTAGCAATATAACAC
>NC_068981.1:130905881-130907427 GCF_001194135.2 Octopus bimaculoides
AAATAGAGATAACTCGAATGTGGAATCTAAAAACAGAAACAATTCCTATCATAGTAGGTACCTTAGGTATAATAAAAAAATATTCAGACAAATACATAACAAAAATACCAGGACTTACAAATATATATAACATACAGAAAATTGCACTACTGGGTACTGCACACATTCTACGCAAAACACTTTCAATACAGTAAACATAAGAGCACCACAGCAAACCACAGCACATACCCAAGGCGCACAGAGCTGCGCTCGGTAGTGAAGTGAAAGCATGTTATAAAAATAAAACTACTGAACAATAATGATAATAATAATAATAATGATAATAATAATAATTCTTTCTACTATAGGCACAAGGCCTGAAATTTTTGGGTAGGAGACCAGTCGATTACATCGCCCACTAGTGCGTAACTGGTACTTAATTGATCGACCCCCGAAAGAATGAAAGATAAAGTCGACCTCGGCAGCATTTGAACACTGAACGTAAAGACGAACGAAATGCTGCTAACCACTAATCTTTTTTCAACCTATATATATATATATATATATATATATATATATATATATATGTGCGTATGTATGTATGTATGTGTGTATGTGTGTGTGTGTATGGGGTGTATATATGTGTATGTATGTGCATATATGTATCTGTATGTATGCATGTATGCATGCATATACGTATTATACCTTTTGACTTGCACATCAGAGATGTGGGCTTTCCGAAGGAGATCTTTTGCTTGTGATAGTCATTCTACACTGGGTTACACACACTCCCTTGTCACTCTCACAGTCAAGAATATATTAATCTAGTGATTATTTCTTTCGAAACCTCTATTTTCACGAAATGTGGTCTAAAATGAAAGAGGAAATATATTGTTTCTGCTTACTCAGTGTTAGACCAAACGAAGTACAAAATTATGCACGTTAAAATTAGAGAGTTCATACTCTGGAAATCATGCCAGAATTATCAAGCATATGCAGAGCGAAGTGTACAAACACACGGCACAGTCTTAGATGATGTTCGTACAATACTCTAGGACATGCCGATTCTTGTGGACAGACATTAAGGAAAAATAGTCCAGATATTATTATCAAAAAGTAGCAGAAAATCAAATGTATCCTATCTCTTATAGAATTCCAGCGGGGGATATTTTATCTCTGAAGGATATAAAGAAACTATCCAAATGTACAGACCTGGAAATACAGATAACCAGAAGGCTTGTATTCAATGCAGAAATATTTCCCATGGAAAACACTTACTTTGAAAATGAAAAGAGAGAAAAATAGATAAAGACAAATATATAACCAACTTCGCTATAAATTACACAATACAACAAATAGTACCATTCAGGACTGCATACACAATACGCACAATATTTTCCTTGCGGAAAGAAGAAACAAATGGGGGGGGGGACACGGAGCTATAGTGGAGAAGGATGCACAGGACCAACATAGACTACTGAAATAATAATAATAATAATAATAATAATAATAATAATAATAATAATAATAATAATAATAATAATAATAATAATAATAATAATAATAA
>NC_068981.1:130910083-130918328 GCF_001194135.2 Octopus bimaculoides
AGACCTGGAAATAGAGATAACTCGAATGTGGAATCTAAAAACAGAAACAATTCCTATCATAGTAGGTACCTTAGGTATAATAAAAAAATATTCAGACAAATACATAACAAAAATACCAGGACTTACAAATATATATAACATACAGAAAATTGCACTACTGGGTACTGCACACATTCTACGCAAAACACTTTCAATACAGTAAACATAAGAGCACCACAGCAAACCACAGCACATACCCAAGGCGCACAGAGCTGCGCTCGGTAGTGAAGTGAAAGCACGTTATAAAAATAAAACTACTGAACAATAATGATAATAATAATAATAATGATAATAATCATAAATAGTAATAATAATAATAATAATAATAGTAATAATAATAATAGTAATAACCCTTTCTACTATAGCCACTACTATAGGTGGCGTTAGCTTCAGAATATTACCTTCCTTAGTGATTAGTTTTTCACTCTCCTTCATCTTTCTGGGCTCCACTCTTATTTCTCGCACCTCCAACTCTTGCACATCTACTCCTTTGCTCGTTGCGGCCGCATAACTGGGGCCACCTCCGGCGCCTTCTCCATTTTCTCACAATGAGAGGAAACAAAACAACAATTAACGAATCAACAACGGCAACAATTAAACAACAATTCAATCAGAAATGGCAGCAAATCAATAAACAGTTCAACATAGACTCACGTATTAACTTCACAGCTAAGCATTTCGCCCGGCGTGCTAACGATTCTGCCAGCTCGTCGCCTCATCCGATTTAATAATACTTTCAATTTGATAATATTTTGATATATCGTTCAAATGTTTTACCAATGTTGGAATTATATAAAACCCTACATAGATATTGGTTTCAAATTTTGGCACAAAGCCAACAATTTTTGGGGAGAGGGTAAGTATATTACATAACCCAAGTATTTAACTGGTACTTATTTCATCGAACGTGAAGGGATGAAAAGCAGAATCGACCTCGGCAGAATTTGAACTCAGAGCGTAAAGACGGACGAAATATCGCTGAGTATTTTTGCCTGTCATGCAAATGATTCTGTTAGCTCGCATCCTTTGAATCCCATATAAATATTTGTCTTCAAATTTGGGCCCAAGGCAAACAATATCGGGGATATATATTGACACAAGTATTTCATCGATCCCGAAACAAATGAAATGCAGAGTCGACCTCGACGGAATTTGAACTGAGAACGTGAAGACCGACGAAATACCGCTAAGCATTTTGTCCGGCGTGGTGACGATTCTGCTACCACGCTGTCGTGAATCCTACAATAATAGACATTGGTTTCATATTTTGGTACAAAGTCAGCAATATCGGGGCAAGGGGTAAGTCGATTACATCAACCCAGTATTTAACTGGTAATTATTTTATCGATCCAGAAAGGATGAATGGTGAAGTCGACCTCAGCAGAATTTGAACTCAGAATGTAGAAACGGACGAAATATCGCTAAGCATTTTTGCCCAGATTCTGCCACCTCTCTGCATTGAATCCCATGTATCTATTGAAGGATCTTTACTTTTGGAGTACTGAAAAAAAGGCATCGTCGTTTCCTATGAAATGAGCATGTTTTTTTTTTTTTATCAACAATTGATATATGCAACAACTACATACACCCCATATGGTTAATAATTCTGCAAAGCAAATAAGAACTACCGCATCATCAATCACGTCCGATACGTCTGAAATTTCAAAAACAAGCAAAGCGGAACCAATCATCTGAACAAAAAAGAAATTAAGAAATTTCGGAATTTCATTAAATTTAATAGATTACACTTGCACATTTTAACATCTTTGATATTTCGGTACACACACACACACACACACACACACACACACACACACACACACACATACATACATACATACATACATACATACTTCACCATTAATATTATATTATATTATATTATATTATACTATACTGTAAAGCAGCGAGCTGGCAGAATCGCTAGCACTCTGGTAAAAATATTTAGCGGCATTTCGCCCGTCTTCACATTCTGAGTTCAAATTCTACTAAGATCGACTTTGCTTATTATCCTTTTGAGGTCGATAAAATAAGTACCAAGTGAGTACTGAAGTCGATGCAATCGACTAACTCAGTTCCCCGAAATTGCTGGCCTTGTGCCAAAATTTGAAATCAACATTTTTTTATATTGTACGTATTATCATATATACAAAATACATGCATACATACAATCTGCATGTATGTATGTATATATGTCTGTCTATCTATCTATCTGTCTCTTCACACACACACAAACACACACAAACACACACGCTCGCACTTGTATACATACATAGCGTTGTAATTAACTGGTAATTTAGATTATAAGATTTTAATAATTACTAGTTGTGCTCATGTATATTACTCTGAATAAGTAAAATAAAGATAACTTTTTTCTTAGTACAGATGCACTGCTCTTCTGTAGGTTTTTATGCACTTGTAATTCGCTTGCAAAGTAAGGAAGGAAACAGTAAATATACTAAGCGTTATTTTTTTTTCAAAAAATGATGCAATGATAGTAGGCGTGGTCGGTCTAAGTACCAAACGGCTCTCTGTCGGTTTCGGCGATGAGGATTCAGATGTTCGCATAATTGAATTCTCTGCCCATTGAATTGGCCTGTAAGTAGCTGAGTATTCCACAGGCACGCATGCCATTCATGTAATCTTTGAGTAAATCTGAGTGGAATTGTGCATGAGAAGGATACATATTTGAATTACGCGTACAATTCTTATTTCTTTATTGCCCACAAGGGGCTAAATATAGAGGGGACAAACAAGGACAGACAAAGGGATTAAGTCGATTACACTGGTGCGTATCTGGAACTTAATTTATCGACTCCGAATGGATGAAAGGCGTACAATTCTACAAACCGGCTTCTGCATAGTTTCAGTTCATGCAATTTCTCTCACAAGGCTTGGTCAACTCGAAGCAATGATAAAAGGACACCTATTTAAGATGCCATGCAGCAGGATCGAACGCGATAATTCGTGATTGTGAAGCAAACTTCTTAACCATTCGGCCAAGCGTTTGTTACTAATTATGGTTACGTTGGAACTAAACGCCGTCTTTAATTAGAGTATAGTCATCTGAACGATGGAAAGAAAGAGGTTAGAGCGAAATAGATTCATAGAAAAGGCAACAATAATATGGAGAATGCAATTTTAAGTAAACCTATTTAACAAATTTAATGTATAAAATATGTTAACTCTAACTCAACATACGCGGAAATGCTTTCAAGTTAAGTGAAAAATTCATAAGTGCAGATGTACTCATAGTTGAAACGGAGAGGAAGCTTATCAAATTAGTTGAACCATATGAAAGTACAGCTGTTGTAACTGAGCAGGTGAACCCCCAACCGAACAGACTTATAACCAAAATAGCTCCATTCGTGGCCATCATGTGCTTTATGAAAATATTATTTGACGTGAATAAAGGAAAACCTGGCTGCTACTTCTAGAGAATTCTGCGTTATCTAACGTGTTTTTTTTATGTAAGTTGGTAGGATGTGAAGGAAGAATTGGCTGCTATATCTAGAGAATTCTTCTTTAGATCTCAGAAACGATGTGACTATGCCCGCATGTTCGGCACGATAAACATTTGTAGCTTAGCAGTGGTTCAAGTGCAAATATAAAGCTTGGTGCCTTGTGCCGCCAAAAATTGCAATATGAAACGGGTTAGAAAGAACAGCCATGCTACACTGTCCGTTGCGTGGGTTGACAAGGAATGCGTCGGAAAATATACTGTTGTCTCTACCCAGTGCTAGTACAATCAGTAATAATCCTGCAACTTCTTCTGGGTGGCGTGGTTGGGAGCACAAAGCAGGCATGTCCCAGGACCTTGAAGAAGGTCCAATTTGTTAAAAATAGGTTTACTTAAAATTGTACCATTTTTTTAGAGAAATTTGCTTCTCTATATCATCGTTGCTTTCTCTATAAATCCATTTTGCTCTAACCTCTTTTCTTCCATCATTCAGATGACTATACACTAATTAAAGGCGATGTTTAGTTCCAAGGTAGCCATAATTTGTGGCCGACGCATGGCCAAATGGTTAAGAAGTTTGATTCATAATCATGAAGTATCGCATTCGGTCCTGCTGCGTGACATCTTAGATAGTTGCTTTTCTTTATCGTTGCTTCGAGTTGACCAAGCCTTGTCAGAGAAAGTAATAATCATGCAACTTGTTTTGGGAGGCGTGGCTGGGAGCATAAAGGATGCGTGTCCCAGGGCCCGGATGCAGGTCCAGTTAGATAGGATCCTATGCAGGTGGTGTCTAGGGAGTCAACCCCTATTACGCTCGCAGGAATTGTGGGCGGAAAACGGTGCTGGCTGGCAGGCTGGATAATGATTTATATGAAGGACATCCATCGGTCAAGGATTAACATGCATCTGAACATATTATGAGCAGGTCTTGGCGAGATTATCTCATTTTTAAAGAAGAATAGCAAGTGCCCATGAAGTCTCCCTTCTCCATACTACCTATGTTTAACTAAAGAAAATACTACTTAGTTCCGGTATCGACGCAGGAGTTGTTTCAGAGCGCAAAGACCCAGCACGGTACTACGTCTGACACTCTAAGAGAGAGTTTCACCAATACCCTGAATCAGATTGGCAAGCTTTTATTGATCCCGAAAGGGTGAAAAGAAAACCTGACTAAGGTAGGAGTGGAACTAAGTGTGGAGACTGGAAACATATACCACGAAGCATTCTAACCAGCACCTTAATGACTCGGCCATATTACATCCTGGGACAATGCTTTCAAATTTTGGCACAAGGTTAGCAATTTTACGTGAGATGTAAGTCATTTTACATCGATCCACTGGTCAACTGGTATACATTTTATTGACCCAGGAAAGGTTGAAATGCAGAGCCAACCACAGCGAACATTTAAACTGAGGACATGAAGAGCCGGATGAAATGCCGCAAAACAATTTATCCTCAACAAAATCGTATGTATTGACAAGGAGGGATATTGGCTTCAAATTTTGACACAAGTCCAGAAATTTTAAGGGAAGAGTAAGTCGATTACATCAACCCCAGTCTCAGCCCCTAAAGGATGAAAAACAAAGTCGACCTCGGCGCAGTTTGAACTTAGAACTTAAAGACGATCAAAATACCACTAAACTTTTTGTCCGGCACGGTATCAATTCTGCTAGCTCACCGCCTAGAGGAAAAGAAATATTGGTTTCTAATGTTGGCACAAGGCCAGCAAGTTCGGGGTGGGGTAACTCCATTATATCGACCCCAGTACTCAACTGGTACTTATTTCATCGACCCCGAAAAGAAGAGATGCTAAGTCGACCTCAGTGGAATTTGAACGCAGGCGAAATGTTACTAATCATTTTGCCCGGAGTGCTAACGATTCTGCCAGTTCGCCGCCTTAATGAGTGGGAAATATCAAAAATGAAAATTAAACGAAAAATATAATAGACTTAAGGGTTAACGACAAGTTTGCAAATAAAATATATAGATGATGAAATCTATATATGAAACCACACATACACACACACACGAGAAACAACTTGAAACCGTGGATGATTTTAAGGTTTACGAACTGGAATCTATCAACTTGTATAGATTAACAAATAAACGAGATAGACGAATTAAAATGTAGTAAAATAGCAATTGAAGCGTAATAACCAAAGACAACAAAATAAGGAAAATTCTTTATTTACATAAACAGGAAGTGGTTTGTTCTGCAAAATGAATAATATCAAGCACTTAAGTGGTTCAAGATCAAACATAGATAAAGCTAGTAAGATTTTGAACTGACATATGGTAGAATAAAATTGCAGAGAATAGCAACATTGCCATAGAAGGTCGGGTTATCTGAGATACTGAGAAAGAATGAAAAGAAAAAGAAAGATGTTAAATATAAGGAAGATATTCTTTCTTCTTTTACTCGCTTCGATCATTGGATTGCGGCCATGCTGGACTACTGCCTTGAAGGGTTTAATCGAACTAATGGAGGCCAGTACTTAGTTTTTTAAGTCTAATGTCTATTATATCGGTCTTGTAAACAAATCGACAAGAGGTGGTAGGAGGGGCAAACACAAGCACAAATAACATACACACAAACACACACATATATACAACGGGCTTCTATACCTATCTCTGTCTATCAAATCCACTCACAAGACTTTAGTTGGGCTGAGGCTATAATAGAAAACCAAGGTGTCACAGAGTGGGACTGAACCCGAACTGTGTCGTTGAGAAGGAAAGCTCTAACCACACAGAAAGTATTACAAAAAAAAAAATAAGACAGACAAATATTGACTTTACTAGAGATGGACAATATTCATCTTTACTGGAAACCAATAAATCATTCAATATAATGATGAGTACATAATTCAGGCTGAATTGGAAAGCAGTGAGCCAGTGATCTATGAGAGTACCCCATACGCGATTTTCACTAGAGTTTAGCTAATTGGAATATCATGCCGAATGGGATAACACGTAGCATAAGACCAAATGCATAAAGTCAACCAATTATAAAAGAGAAAATGCATCACACACCGGAATTAGAGTTCACCAACGAAACTGGCTATAGGTTTTGATGATTATCAGAAATCCGATGACGTGGTATCAAGATTGAAAAAAAAAATGAGTTTATGAGTGAATACGTTTACCGAGGTATGTGTGGTTTTATCAAATGAATTATTGGCAGATGCTGAATAAGAAGTATGGTTGCCAGTGAGAAGCAAACAAGCTTCTGAATCTCAGTTTGATAAAGAAGGTTCTGTAAGGAAAATAATTAGCCAATAGTATGAATTTAGATCAGTGCTCGGTCTGTTTGGCTTTGGAGCACACTGGAAGTCAAACAAAAAATTGCCGGTGTACTTCGTATGAAAACTTCAAAAAACATTTTTTAAATTAAAGAATTACAAAAAGCATAAAGAAGGAAAATATCAAAAAAGTTATTGCATACTACGCTTTATTAATCATACATGAATAGTGGTGGCTGTGTGGTCAAGAAGTTTACTTTCTAACCACGTGGTTCCAGGATCAATCCCAATGTGCAGTACCTTGAGCAAGTGTCTTCTACTGTAGCCTCGGACCTACCAAAGTCTTGTGCGTGGATTTGGTAGACTGAAACAGAAAGAAGCCTGTCGTATATTTGCAAATATGTGTCTGTGCGCACAAACACGCGCGCGCACATACACATATACACATACACGCACAAAATATATATGTTTGCCTGTTTGTATGTGTATGCTTGTTTGTCTTTGTGTTTGTTTCCAACCATTGCTTGATAACCGGCGCTGGTTTGTTTACACCGTCCCCGTAACCCAGCGGTTCATCGAAGAGAAAGCGATATGTACCACACTTAACCCTTTAGTGTTTAAACCGGCCATATCAGGCCAAAATTGTCTTCCAGTTTTATGCTCAAACCAGCCAGCTCTGACCTCTCACACCTACCCTACAAAGTCATTCTAAAAATAAACAGGGACATCATAAAAATCTCAGAGTTACAAGATGCTATACAATTAACTTAAAACAACGTAATTAAACAGGCTTTACATTTGACAGAGTAATCTGAATGCTAAAGGGTTAAAAGAAGAAAAAAAAACATAAGCCCTGGGGGAGATTTGTTCGACTAAATCTTTCACTGACTGAAACAAGTAAGAGATAGAAGAAAAGCTAGTAAAATAACAATTAAAATACCTCAGAATGCCTAACTATTAGTAAAGTTTTTTTCTAAAGCCTTAAATTATATATTCAAAATCTACAACGCAGCAGTGCGCCGTCACGTACCGTTTAAAGAACACTGAATTATAAAATTCAGGTAGATGGTGATTTATTATATGACTTATGCAAAAGAATTCTTCATTTATTAGGTCTAATAAGTTCGAAACACTGCCGTACCAGGTACCTTATTTACATGCAAACAATAATCATATTTTCCTCCTCAGCATGAAAATTCAATTTTCTGTGAAAAAAGTTTTGATTTCTCAAAATTATTCTTCCTCGTTTTTAAAAGGCGCTAAGCCTTTTGCTTTCTGTCTCCAATAAAGAGGCATATTTCAAAGCATTTTTCATTTTGTTGCTTATGTCATTTAGTACATCACCGCCTACCTGTACTGCATATATATTATATTCCTGGCCGGCTACGAAACGACTCTCTTATGCATGAATAAGAGATAATCTTCATTGAAATACAAAGTTTAATACCAAGTTGACATTAACTTTTCATATGTAAACATAGAATATATATATATATATAAATAT
>NC_068981.1:130918428-130918957 GCF_001194135.2 Octopus bimaculoides
GCTTCGAGAGACAGGGAAAAACACGTCTTAACACTACGAAACCGGAAGCACATATATATATAAAATGTATTAATGAGAGTAGAAAGTGATATTAATCAATTAAAACCAGTGGTCTAGCATATTAAAAAAATCCGAAGATTAAAATTATATTACATACAAAAATAAGAGGAATGACCAGCAAAAGTGGACTCCTATATGCTAGAAATAGATGCCGAATCATCTAACCACGAAAAATATGTTCTCAGTAAAAATTTAGCGACACAACAGACTGTAAAAGGGCAAGACAAATGAAAAAATACAAAATAAAAAAAACGATTAACTCACGCACCATGGTTTCACCTGTTAAAATTTACATAAGTAAATATCTGCAGGATCATCAGCGTAGTCTGTCGATTTAAAATGTGATTTTCAGAACTAGACAGTCTGTTGTGTCGCTCAATTTTTACTGAGAACATATTTTTCGGCATCTATTTGTAGCATATAGGAGTCCACTTTTGCTGGTCATTCCTCTTATTTTTGTATGTATTAT
>NC_068981.1:130920432-130924660 GCF_001194135.2 Octopus bimaculoides
TATATATATATATATATATTTGAAGAAAAGTAACAAAAACTCAATAGGTTATAGCAGTACGTACGTTTCGTACAAACTTCATTTATTTATGTAGTGAGAACACCACATGAGATGTGCAATGAAAATGTACTCCTCAGCTGCATAATGGAAGTTCAATTTTAGAAAGTCATTTTGTAGATGTGTGCAAAAACAAGAGTAGGAGAAGAAGAAAATACCATCTTGACTGAACTATAATAACCGACTAAGGGATAAAATATCTATCCGTATGTACTATCGGTATCTGTTGTCCGTCTTATCACCAAGTATTGGTCCGCAGGCACATTATGCACGTAAAGTGTAGGTAACAAAAGGATAAACAAGAGTTCTTCAGGAAACAAATAGAAATAATAAGAAATCGGAAAAAACCTCAGATTAACAAACACAACGTTTTGACAACATTTATAGCTTATTTTTTTAATATGCAAAGCATGACATAACAAATAGGTGACGTAAGAAATCTTACGGCCGTTTCCGCATCCGTTGCCAACGCTATCTATAAATAATTGCGAAAATAAAATTCTTCATCTTCATAGGACATTCGAATTAAGGCACGGAGCTTCATCAGAGTAAAAAACAAGAGCATCCAATATAAACAAAGGGAAGAAAGAATAGGAAAGAAAACATGGCCTAGAAAAGAAGACCAATACATTAAAAGCATATAATATACCATCTTGGGGCTACGAGGTCCGTAGGTAAAAGAGTGAACTAGTAATAGTCTAGAAAGTACTAAAATTTATTTATGGGTAGTTTCAATTTAAGAGTGGGGACCAAGATTTGTTGCATCACCTATTTGTGATGTCATGATTTGTATAAAAAAAATAAGCTATAAATGTGCTCTTGTGGTAAGCTATAAATAAGCTATAAATGTGCGTGGCTCTGTGATAAGTAGTTTGCTTCCCAACTGCATAGTTTCACATTTTGGTACAAAGCTAGTAATACTGGGGGAAGGGCTGAGTCGATTACATCCATCTAAGTGCTCGACTGGTACTTATTTTATGGAGCATTTTGTCTGGCGCGATTAACGATTTTACCAGCTCTTCGTCTTAAAATACATTGATGTTAAGAGTTAAAAAGGCGGTGAGCTTGTAAAATTGTTATCACGCCGGACAAAATGCTTAGCGGCATTCTTTAATCTTTGCGTTCTGTGTTCAAATACTGCCGAGATGACTTTGTCGTTCATCCTTTCTGGGTCGTTAAAATAAGTTCCAATTGTACACTGTAATCGGTGTATTCGATTAGCTCCTTCACCCCTAAATTTCAGGCCTTGTGACTTTCGTACGAAGAAATAAGAGTTTAAGTGAACTGGATAAACCAATTTACTCACAGTAGGTAGCTTGATTGAACATAAAATTACTGGTGTGATAACAATGTTTCGTTTCATTGCTATAATATACAATACAAAATACCAATAGGATTATTAACTAACTTCGAGTGCTACAAAGATTATAAAAATTACAAACACTGCATTTAAACAAAATATTTGAGGACAGAAAAATTCAACAAAGACAAAATGTTAACTAAAAATAGCAGAGCCGTCAATTATATGTCTTTGCAGTACGTTGTTTGTATTGTTTTAACATACTGAGTTCATATCCCGCGGAGGTCTGCCCTACTTTTCATTCCTACAATCTTATTAAACCAAGTACTAATGATACATTCAAGTCAATTAAACCAGGCATAATCAATTTTGTTCTCTAATTAATACAAGATCTGGTGACTTTCAGCCTCTGTAATGTTGGTTAATGTTCTCAATTTCAAGAGGCTACAAAGAAATGCAGATTTTAAGTAGAAACTAAGGTTATTAACCTTCTTGGAAGAGGTTAAATCTCACAGTCTGTGTTATCCCTCCATGGGCTAAAAGAAGAATGTTGTTGTTTAACCCAGGGTCAAACTTGGTCAAAGGCATCACAACGGTAATCCTCTCGCATTTTTTCTAAGAATAGTATATACTGAGTGGAGGTGCATGGCTTAGTGTTTAGGGTGTTGAACTCATGATCGTAAGATTTCGGTTTCGATTCCTGAATCGCGCGACGCGTTGCGTTCTTGAGCAAAACATTTCATTTCATGTTGCTCCAGTTCACTCAGCTAGTAAATATGAGTAATCCTGCGATGGACCGGCATCTTGTCCAGATGGAGAAAAGATATACGCTATGGAAACCGGGAAACCGACCCTATGAGTCTGTATGACTCGGGACGGAGTTTTACTCTTTTGTTTTTTAGTATATCCAGAACGATATCATCCAATATATGCATCCATATTTTAAGATAAAGGCGGTGAGCTAGCAGAATCGTTAGCACGCCGGGCAAAATGCTAAGCGGCATTTCGTCCGTTTTCATGTTCTGAGTTCAAATTCTGCGGAGGTCGACTTTGCTTTTCATCCTTTCCGGATCGATAAAATAAGTACCAATTGAATAATTGAGCGGATGTGACCGACTTACCCCTCCTCTAAAACAGCTGTTCCAAAATTTGAAATTGATATATGCATTCGTGTTGCAGGAAAATGCTTAGCGGCATTTTTTCGACTCTTTACATCTGGTAATACATAAAATATATTACCAGTCACCTCCCCGCAAAATTACTGACCTTGAACCTTGCAACGGACCACTGTCCCCTTCAAGGGAATATTGTGATCGCAGTCATTAATATGCCTTGAAAACCGGGTATCTGACTCCTTGATTCCTTGGGCACAAGAAAAAAATTAAGATAGCAAGGTGGTGTGATTTTAGGGAAATTTGGCTCTTATTTCTCGTCGGTTGACCGACTACGTACAGACTCTCTGTTTATTTTATAGCTGCCAACTGATATTCACCAAACTTTTAAATCTCTTTTTATGGATTTATTTCTTCTCTTTTCATTTGAAGTTAATGCATTTCTACAACGCATTGCACAGCTCATCATCTCCCGTATCTTTCATTTGATTCAGTTATTGGACGGCAGCCATACTGAAACACCGGCTTGAAGGGTTTAATGAAACAAATTAACCCCGGTATTTATTTAAAGTCTGGTATATATTCTATTAGAGTCTTTTGCTGAATCGCTAATTTACGTGGATGCATATAAACCAACACCTGTTGGCAAACGTTGTAGCGGGGGTGGTGAACACAAGCACAAAGATACATGCACATACATATGGAAACCTACACAGTTTCCTTCGACCAACTTCATTCACACAGCATTCGCCGACCCAGGGCAATAGCAGAAGTCACTTTTGAAGGGGGTCTAACATCTATTTCTAACCAGCAGTAGCACTTGATTCAAAATCAAAAAAGAATCTCCTCTCAGCAATGCATTTAATAATACTCCACAGTTTCCGTTATGTTGCTGGATGAAAATAAATGAGAACAAACGTTTCTACGAGTCACGTAGGGCTTATAAAGTGGTAAATACACAAGAGACTAATCTATCCTCCATACACTTTTAGTAACATCACCAGAAGACCTAATACGTATTCCCGACTGATTTGTAACCAGAAGCACAGAGAATTGTGTGTTCCGCCTACAGACATAACCAACAACAACAACAACACACCTGTTGTTGATTTTGAACTCGAACCCCTAGCTTAACAAGTCGATCACTTCCTCTCTAGGTTTCTACATGGATTCACAATTTGTCAACGTAATCAATTAAAAAAACAATTCCAAAGAGTAAAAAACTAATTCAGAAGCAATTAGTCAAGGATTTTTTCATATTTATATAATATTTTAATAGCTAATATAAATTAACCTTATAAGGTTTATTGCTATTAAAATGTGCTTATGTCATTAAATGTCTAATGTATAAAACTATAGAATTTAATTACATGTATTCGTAGCTGCGAATATGTTAGAAAAGCCTCCTAGTTCATATAAAAAAGGAGGGGGAGAAAAAACCAAATAACTTCTCAGATAGGGCTGTGTGATTTAAGAAGCTCGCCCACTTCACAGCTATGAGGTTCCGGGTTCAGTCCCACCGGGCAACACTTGAGCAGGTATCTAATATAGTATTTCCCAAAAGCCGACTAATGCTTTCTAAGTGTGAATTCCGTAGACGAAAACTGTGCGGTAGCTCATCATATATACGCACACACACACACACACACACACACACACACACACACAACCATATATATATAAATATATATATATAAATATATATATATATATATATATGTATGCATATATATATATGTATGTATATATATATATATAT
>NC_068981.1:130925477-130926911 GCF_001194135.2 Octopus bimaculoides
TATATGCATATGATGATTGCTTCATCTTGAGAGATGATAGCCGTCCCATCAACACACACACCACGTCCCATCACACAGTGCAGTCACTCCGTTAATGAGCCCTTAGATAACTTTTAAGACCAGCTGCTGACACACGTGACAGATATTCAAGTTTCTTTTATATCTTTGCCCGTTGGAATCTGATTCTGAAGAAAGGTTTTTGTGGACTAGCATATGTCTTTTAAGTCCTTATATTGTCTTACAAGATTTTTGACATACGACACAAGTCGTAAGAGGTGGTTGGTGTCCAAGATCATTACCTATCTGGGCAAAGTTATTCAATAAAATCACCATTGGCTTCAACAACGGCCTCCAGACGACTTTGGAATCTCCTGTAACACTTCTGGACGGTCTCCTTGTTTAAGTTGGTTAGTTCATTTTTATAAGGATGTTATAAGGAGCTTTGTTGGTTTCTCGCTCAACTGCAGCCCACACATAACAATGAAGGGGGTTACAGTCTCGGGAGTTAAGTAGCCAGATGTTAGGGTGATGTGGTCGCAGAAAATATCTGACAGCCATGACTAGGTTCACCTGCTTGTGTGATTTGGTGCAGAGTCCTGTTGCCAGACATGGGGTGTTTCAGCAGCCACCCTTTTGACCCAGGGCAGCACTATCTCCTCCAGGCATTTGATGCAGGCTTCCGTATTGAGTATGAAGCTGTGTGGGAAGATGAATGGAGGTATAACGTCGCCATCACTAGTGATCACTCCAAACACCATGATGTTGACTGGATGTTTGATTTTTATGTTTTGGGGACACCACACATGTTTTGGGGACACGGCAAGGCAATGGTTGATCACCATCTAATCCTGGCAGGGATTTTTCTCGTTTCAGAAAAGTCAAACCATGTTTTGTTGAAGGAGATGCTTGAGTTTGTTCAAAAGCTTCGTAGCGCGGTCTTTCCTCTTATCCTGGATGGCTTGGTATAAAAACTGACCCTTTCTCATCTTGCAAGACGAATACCGAATGTCTTCATGCACCAACTGCCTGATAAAAATTCAGACGCACCCATGTCTCGAGTGATAGACTTCATTGACTTGGAGGGATCGTCGTCAATCATGGCCTGGATCTGACGAACAAATTCAGGAGTTCTTTTCTTATCAGAACGATCAGAGTGAGTTTTCCGAGCTGCCGTACCTTCGTAATTACCCTTAAACTAAGCTAACTCTTTCCGATTCCTCTGCACTATCCTCTTATTGACACCCAAACACTCTAAAATGTTCGGGTTCGACTTTGCCTTTCATCGTTTCGAGGTGGATAAAACAAGTACCAGTCGAGCATTAGGGTCGCTGTAATGGACTTATTCTCTCTCTTGAAATTGCTGGCCTTGTGGCAAAATTTGAAATTTATATTATATATGTACAAATCTAAGTGTATGCGTATATATTTATTACG
>NC_068981.1:130927409-130928567 GCF_001194135.2 Octopus bimaculoides
AGAAGAAGAAGAAGAAGAAGAAGAAGAAGAAGAAGAAGGATTTGGGTGTTTCGGAATACGGTTGGCAGATCAATTTGTAGAAAGTAGCACAAGATTTTCAAAAATTTCGAAGTTACGGTCAAGACCTCCCTTGAAAAAAATTAATAAATATGTACTCCACTAAAGGGTATTAAGTGAATTTTCAATTTACTATAAAATTGTTATCATA
This sequence comes from Octopus bimaculoides, assembly GCF_001194135.2. Taxonomy (NCBI): domain Eukaryota; kingdom Metazoa; phylum Mollusca; class Cephalopoda; order Octopoda; family Octopodidae; genus Octopus; species Octopus bimaculoides. Next base: position 130,927,618 of record NC_068981.1, read on the forward strand.
TATAGCTTCACATAAAAAGCAAATATACACTACACACGTACACATTAAGTACAGGACATCACCAACGAGCGGAAAACACGTAAACACACGTCTAACTCCTCCTCAGTTGTCGACTGCTTATTACTCTCTGTTTCGAGCTTTCAACAACAAGATAGGAAAACTTCATAAGACAGCAGCATCCAGAAATTAAAAAAAATATAACATTTGTGGAGGTTAGGGCTTCGAACACTCGACAAAGACAAGCATTAAGGACCGTTAGGCCAAGTCGCAGTGTAATGGGTAACGCCTGGGAGAAATTTTGAAAGGATATAGAATAAATAGAAGAGAAAAAATGTCGGGAGGCGAGGGAAATGGCGTCCAGCTGGGTGGACGTCGCGTCCAGAAAAGACAGAGGTGAGAGAAATGACCTGTAGCCACGCGTGAGTAAACAGGCAGAGGGGAAGGAGGACAAGAGAGAGGATAAAGGAAAGAAACAAAGCGAGTGAGGAGATGGGAGAAGGAACGGGAGATAATAGGGAGTGAAAGAAAGACAGGGGACAGCAAAGAACGAGGGGGAGAAACGGAAAATGAAGAGGATTATAGAGGGATAGTAATTCTATATTGTAACTATATTTATCCTACGTTATATCTGCACAGCTCGGTGCGGCCCCAAAATCTGGTATTGCCAGTTGGTATCTTTAAGCTGTAACCGGCATAATAAAATAGCTTTTATATGCGTATTCAAAGAGTTTCCCGTAAACGAACTTAAAAGGTAAATACACACACACACACACACACACATTTATATTATATATATACACTTTTACTCTTTTACTTGTTTCAGTCATTTGACTGCGGCCATGCTGGAGCACCGCCTTTAGTCGAGCAAATCGACCCCGGGACTTATTCTTTGTAAGCCTAGTACTTATTCTATCGATCTCTTTTGCCGAACCGCTATGTGACGGGGACAC
>NC_068981.1:130928721-130929071 GCF_001194135.2 Octopus bimaculoides
ATATATATATATATATATATATATATATACATATATACGACGGGCTTCTTTCAGTTTCCGTCTACCAAATCCACTCACAAGGCTTTGGTTGGCCCGAGGCTATAGTAGAAGACACTTGCCCAAGATGCCACGCAGTGGGAATGAACCCAGAACCATGTGGTTGGTAGGCAAGCTACTTACCACACAGCATCTCCTGCGCCTATATTTACCAAGCATGGCCGCAGTCTAATGACAGAAACAAGTAAAATATAAGATATATATATGTATATGTGAGAGAGGGAGAGAGAGAGAGAGGGAGAGAGAGAGAGAGAGAGAGAGAGAGAGAGAGAGAGAGAGAGAGAGAGAGAGAG
>NC_068981.1:130929095-130932274 GCF_001194135.2 Octopus bimaculoides
GGGGGAGAGAGAGAGAGAGAGAGAAAGAGAGAGAGAGAGAGAGAGAGAGAGAGAGAGAGATAGGTATACGCGTACATACACACATATATTGGTTTCAAATTTTGACACAAGGCCAGCAATTTTGGATGAAGAGCTATCACTAATTTCATGGGATTCTTCTCATTCACTTAGAATTTTCAATCAGTTACTCTAGTAAGGCTACAGATAACGCTATGTATTGGAGACGTTTACTTTGCATCTACGTTTGCTCGGTTTCAGGCCCACTTCACAACAAATGAGACCAAATGTTTTAACTACTCATTTTGTTATTTAAACTCGATGCATTTCAGAACAAACTACTTCTTAACTATATATATGTAATATACCCTTTTACACCACAGATTTTGTGCTTATTAATTTATTTATTTATAGTAAAAGCTTTTCTTTGTTTTTAAAATAAATTGTCTTAAGCAGTCCAATTAAACATAAAGGAAAAAATTAAATTCTGGTGACTTTATTCTTAGACGTCAAAATAGAACTCGGAGCGAAAGGAAGAGTTAGCAACATCAACCAATAATTTGGTCAGGGGACGCTCAGAGAACATACAGCCCCACATTGATTCAAATATTTTGTCGTAGCGACGAATGTATTGAAAATGAAGAAGGTTGCTAAAGACCTGCGATTACCAACGACCAGTTGAGAGACAACCACGAAGCAAACCTACATAAAACAATCTGAGAGATTGTAGAAAGAACTAAACGTTAATCATTCAACAGACTTACATTTGTATCGCAGTGGAATATGAAAATAGCTCGACAAATGGGTGCCATATGTGCTGCATGAAAATGAAAAAAATATCGGTTTTATGGCGGCGCTTCTTTTGTGCAACAGAACAGATCCAGTTCCTGACCGTATTGTGACACGTGTCAAAAAAATAGACGCTACACGACAACCGATGGTGTCTCGTGCAGTGATTAGACCAAGGTGAAGCACTAAAATACTTTCCCAAATCTAAGCCGCACCTAAAAACGATTATAGTCACTGTTTGGTAGTTGGCAAGTCGAATCATTTACCACCATTTTTTTAATCCTGTAGAAACCGTAACAGTAAATACCTATTGGAGGGAAATCGAAAGAACGCACCAAGAAATTTAACATTTACGTGCAAGCATTGCTCAATCGTAAAGCACGAATTCTTCTCTATGACAACACATGTCTCACAAGTTTTGTTACAGAAATTGAAAGAACTTGGTTACAGAACTATACCTTCTCCTATCTAACTCCGCAGTAAAGATTCATTCTAAATTTTTATTATTTCTATTAATAAGATTTATTCTGATCAAAGAATAAATATTGATTTCAAACTTTGGTACAAGGACAGCAATTTTAGGGGTTGAGAGTCAGTCGATTACATCACCCCCAGTGGTCAACTGGTACTTATTTTATCGACCTCGAAAGGATCTAGAGAAAAGTCGACTTCGGCGGAATTTGAAGTCAAAACGTAAAGATGGATGAAATACCGTTAAGCACTTTGCCCGGCGTGCCAACGATCCTACCACCTCACCGCCTTATCAGAGAATAAATACCTCTTTAAAGTTTATGATTAAATTATTGTTTGCACCACTTTGACTCATCTTTGAATCGACCGAGGGTCTCTGAATGAAATTTGGTCGACAGAAACTATGTGGAGGCTTGTCGATGGGACCATTTTTATCCTTGGGTAGTAGATTTAATCTTTTGACACCACGTATCCATTAATTGCCTTTAGTGTGGTTGCTGGTTTTGGGCCTGATATCAGGTCTCAGGATAACTTCCTTATTTTTTCCCTACCAGCCTTGGACACTACTGAAAAGGTTCGTAGGTGCTACTCTTCTCTGACTCGTCAGCCCTTCTCAAAGTTTGTTTAAAAATCATGCATCAACCTTTAAAATGATTTTGTCAACGAGATTATAACTACTTTTCACAGGGCCAGTTTCTTTCGTGAGGATATATAATGAATCGAATTTATATTTAATCGATACATTTTCCATTTGTATGGTGGTAGTGTGAAAGCGTTTCATTGTTGACAATTATTGTTATTACAGAAGCTTTTTTGTATAAAGACATTTCCAAACGAAGAAGAAAAATATCTGTTTTAGCTTATAGAAATAATGCAATTTCATAATTTATAATCAGTTGTTTGTAATGAATACTATTTGGATCAGTGTTCTAAACCGGGGTCCATATGGCCACTGAGGGTACATATAAGATTGTTGGGGGGGGGGGGGTCCACGCAATAAAATAGTAAATTAGGGATCCACAAAAAATTTGCTTTAGATGTAAGTATTGGTAGTATTGCAAGGAATAGCTAGGTTTCTGTCTCTAATATTTTACATAGTTCAATCTACGCAAGTTAATGTGTGATAAACAAGGTAGTAATTTGGAAAAAGAAGTTTCTATAAAACTAGTTTTTATACATCGAATAGCTATAGAGGTCCATATAAGATTTTTGCGGTACACGCAACAAAATAGTAAATTGGGAATCCACAATGATATTTTAAGGGCCACTGAAGAAAGTTTGTTTTAGATGTATGTATTGGTATGTATTGCGAGAAGCAGACAGATTTCTTTCTCTAACATTTTATAAAGTTCTACCTACACAAGTTAATGCGTGATAAACAAAGTAGGAACTTGGAAAGAAGTTTTTATAAAACTAGTTTTTAAACATCGAATGACCTTGGGGGTCCGCCGGAATAAGATAATAATCAAAGGAGTTTATAAATAAAAAATGGTTGAGACCTCCTGCTTTAGATTATGGTATAAAACGTGAGCTATTTGTGTTAGAGTATAGTATCAAATTAATTTGACTAGGTACCACACAGTTTGTTTTGTTTTTTGTGCGAGTGCGATATAATGAAAATTGAGTATCAAAATGATAGTTTGCGTAGTCATAATCTTGGTGATTAGTCGAATTGACCTCGGAGAAGAGGAAACATGGAGGTTGTGATGTTTATGGCTTTACCATTTTCACTAGGGAATTATTAATAATAACAGAGTAATATCGCAAAAAAAAAAAATGATAAATAATAATGAAAAAAAGTTCGGTCGTTGCATTCGCTTGTAGCACATTTCTGCTAATTTCTTCCAGATTTTTGCCTTGTTATATAAGTCTCTCTCTCTCTCTCTCTCTGTGTGTGTTTGCGAGTGCTTTCGTGTGTGAAT
>NC_068981.1:130934020-130937350 GCF_001194135.2 Octopus bimaculoides
AAAAAAAAAAAAAAGCACTGAGGGACAAAATAAATAAATAAATAAAATACAATGAAAAAGACACGCCTTTTGACTTAGAGAATGTTTATTTACTTCTCTGTTTGTTTGTTTATACATTATTTTATTTCAGTATTGTTTCAACGGTGAAGTAAATAATATTGCATTTCACTACAGTTATATCTGTATAATACTCAATGAAGAACATGGACGTTAGAATATAGAGCTTCAATTGTGAATAGTTAAAATTAGTTAAAAGCAAATCTCTGCGAGCTAGCGAGGGAGGCTTTCTCTTGGTCGCTCGCCCTGCTAGAAATAACGACTAAATTTCTTCAAATCACTGCCCACTGCCTTAAGTAAAGAAGAAAAGACACATTGGACAATGTAACCCTCAATATTTAGTGTGCTTAAGGTGCTGTTGTACTCTGTCTCTCAATACAGGAGTCGATCTCTCATCAAGTGGTGAAGCAGCTCTGTAGGTGTTTCGACTCCTTCCGATGCGACACCAGAACTGCTTGGAGTCACCCACCGATTCAGGCAGCAAAACTCCCACACAACAACGCGAGTTTTGTTGAGACAGACGTTGCGACTCTGAGCCAGATGTTTCTATCATTCTCAAAGCTCGCTCATGCTGCGCCGCTCGTCCTCGCATTTGACCCAAACGTAACGGCTCGTTTTCTCATCGGCTTCCGACGATTTTCCGGCAATATTTTTTTTGTCCTCTTCACAACTAGCCCAAAAAGGCAGGATGATCACGGCTGTAACGACTTTGGCCTTATGTTTGCTCGATCACAACAGATCAATATGAAGAAGAACAACAGCTAAAGAATAACAACAACAGCTTTCAAACAAGGAAGGGTGCAGTATTTAATATAGTCACACATATCTCTAAAACGACTGGATGGTCACGGGTAGAACGCGTTTCATCATTGTTGTGTTTGAAAAGGTTTGATCTGATACTAAACAGAACAAATACAAAACCTTGAGTGTGTAAATAGTAAGGTCCTGACAAGATAGTCTCAAATTCACAATGAAACCATATTATCTTCCTAATGTCTTTGGAAGAGGCATGAACTCTAATACCTATTGTTTTATTGGTTTTAGTGTTTGGACCGCGGCCATACTGTAACATTGCAACATTGCGCTTTGCCATTTTGTCGATATAGTAACAGATGAAAGGGATATAATTTGAATGAGCTAAATAATGTGAGGGACTTTTTTTTCGACTCTGTTGTGTCGACGCCCCCAGGCGAAGAAGTAGGATCTCCTAAGACATATAAACAGAGGTAGTCTGGCCGTGGTAGGAGTGTTGAGTAGCAGTCGAGTAGCAGTTGTGTAGCGGTTGAGTAGAGATCATCCGAAGGTGCTAGATAGCAGTAGCGTTGAGACATAACAGACTCATTGATTCTTTTTTGTTCATCGCATGTCTAACATATTACTCCAGTACTTTGTCTGGTACTTATTTTATCGATCTTCGAGGAGGACCACAGAGAAAATTATCCGTGGTGTCAAGAGATATAAATCGGACTGAATCAGATACTGCACAGCACATTTGTTCAATGCTCAACCGATTTTTGTTCATCGGATATCTCAATATCCAGTCAATTCCGCACAGTTCGTGACTACCAGATTTCATTACCAAAGCTTTAGTTGATGGAACACAAAACCACATGGCTGTAAAGATAGCTTCCTAAGCTCCAGACGCCGTTTGTCGAACAAGACCACAATTCCTTGGATCGAATTGCAATAAAGTGTAGTGGATCAGAACCCAGAAATATATATAGTTCGAAGCGAATTTTTTAACCATGCAGTAATGTCTGTGTCATATCCTGGTATAATGTAAGTGTGTATGTGAAGGCGCATGGCTCAGTGATTAGAGCGTTGGACTCACAATCATGAGGTAGTGACTTCGATTCCCGGACTGGATTGTGTGTTTTGTTCTTGATCAAGACACTTTATTTCATATTACTCCAGTTCACTCAGCTGTAGAAATGAGTTGCGACGTCGCTAGTGCCAAGCTGTTTTGGCTTTTGCCTTTCCCTTGGATAACATCGCTGGTGTGGAGAGGGGAGGCTGATATGCATGGGCAACTGCTGGTCTTTCATAAACAACTCTTCCCGGACTTGTGCCTTGGTGGGGAACTTTCTAGGTGCAATCCCATGGTTATTCATGACCGAAGAGATTCTTCGCCTTGTTTCTTTTTGTTTTTTGTCTGTCTGTCTGTCTGTCTGTATGTCTGTATGTATGTATGTATGTATGTACATATGCATATGTGTCTCGCCTTTGTGTTGCGTCTGTTCTCCAACCACCGCTTGATAAGTGGTCATGGTTTGTTTATGTCCACGTACCTTAGTATTTCGGCAAAAGAAGCTGTTGGACTAAGTATCAGACCTGGAGTCGATTTGTTTGACTAGAATACTTCAAGGCGGTACTCCAACATTGTCGCAATCCAATGAATGAAACAAATAAAGCGATAAAGGAATACTACACCGCTGAATGCAATTCTATATCTTAAAGGAGTCGTGGGCAAAAACTGTGGCTAGAGGGATTTTCTGCGTTACACTATCAACAAAAAATTACTTTCAGTCTTTTTTCAGTAGGGGCAGCCCGCCCCATGATGATGATACATATCTCAAGCGGCCCATTTCTCGAAAAAAAAAAGAAAAAACGTCAGCCCAAACCAAAAAATTCAATCACTTCACAGTATCATTTATCACATTTCCAGCACACCACCACCACCACCATCACCACCAACAACAACAACAACAACTGCACCAACAACATCACCACCGCTAACAACACTATAACTGCTACTATCTCTATCACCGCATAATAAAACCACACCCTACGATATCATTGCATACCATAACATCCTGCTATCCAACATTACCAAACACAAATGACTTACCACACGAGACCATATTACTACTCCTCCACTTCACAGTCAAAAATATCCACCTCTTATATCCACCTCTAATATCATCCCACAATATCTTGGTATTGCTGAATAACAGCATAGTCTTGCTTTTGGCTCGCAGTGGTAAATGGGCTAACCGGATGCCATAAATACACATGCAATATGCATACATTCATAAATACGTAAGCGCGCGCACAGACGCTTAGACACATGTGTGTGTGTGTGTATATATATATATATATATATATATATATACACACACACACAAATACACACACACACACATACACACACACACACACATACATATATATATATATATATATATATTCATATACATATTTATATATGTATATTTGTCTGTTCAGTATACACACGCAGAGATACAGACACATGCGTAAATATATAGACACACA
>NC_068981.1:130939258-130942776 GCF_001194135.2 Octopus bimaculoides
TACACAATCCAACCCCACCTTCCCTATCCATCCCCTCTCACCACATCCCTTACACCCACTCCCACATAACCCATCTCTACTCCACCCTCAGCCTAATCCACACCCCACCCTTGCTTTCCCCACTCTCGCCTCCCCCACATCCGAACACTACCACTCCACACCACACACCACCACACCATACGCCAACATACCACACAACACCACATCACATCACACCACCACGCACACTCTAGCACTAACCACTTCCCAGCTCCACACCATCATCCTCACATCTACACATGCACACATGCACACGTCAAGGTCACCAGCCCTCTTCCACACGCACATACATGCTCTCTTATACACACGCACGCTCACCTTCGTTTTGGGATCACCACTACTTTATTATCTCCTCTTCTTCCTAGCTCTCCTGTGTGACTCCTCTGTCCGGCATTCGCCATGATAGATCGCTAGCCACTACACGTTCTTTATTTTCTCTCCTTGTTTCTTTCTGTGTTCCTTCCTGTGGAAGAGCATATGCTTGAAACGTTAAAGACTTTTTCGCTTCCAGAGCGTTAAATTAATACATCTGTTTGTTGTCTACACCACCTGTCTTCGTCTTTTGTTTTTTTTTTGTGTGAATTCTCCCTATATATATGCGCGCATATATGTATTTATATCAATGTTTGTTTTTATGTTTAGTTATAATAAAAGCAATTTTACATTAATCTCAAGGGTTACTTCAGATTTGTGTTGAGTACAAATGTATTATTCTTTAACAAAAAATAGTACTGACAGTGACTTCGAAATATCTAAAAGCTAATCCATCATCGGACTGTGATGCATGTAATGCATGAAGTTAATCCTCTATCTATCTATCTATCTATCTATCTATCTATCTATCTATCTATCTATCTATCTACACACACACACACACTTACATATATTGTTTCAATTCTACATTTGTATACAATACATAAAGCATAAGCAATTCTATCAGCTATGTATTTTAATTCGCAATAGCTCTCATGTAGACAATATTCCTTCTCCTATGATTAGTATTCTGAAACTGTCTGCTTGGGCCAACATGTGGGCATGGAGCATAGTACTGATCTGGTTGACACATAATCGTTTCAGTACAAATCCAACAAACCTGAAGTACTGTGCCAGAGACGTGCTGTCTTTCATAGGACAACACTTTGTCCGTGGAAACTGCGGGCATCTGAACCGAAATGACATATCTAATGGCATGAGGAGAATACGTGGTATGAAAACACCTTTCCATTTACTATCAGTCATAATAGCAGCTTTGAATGCGTGGAGCATAAAAGTTTCGACAATTAGACCTGTTCTGTTACAGAGTTTTGGTGCAGCACAATGGGTGTTCCTATTTTCACTTGTCGATTGTGAGGATGGACAGCAATGGACAAGAGACCTGGAAAAAATATGTTGGAGGATTATCAGCACCGCTAACTACAACTACAGTGTGAAGTAATTTATAACATTTTGATTGAACTGGTGCCTGTTGACCAATGGAATTGGAATGCTGAGATATCTGTATTAACACGCATATCGGTAGAAAAAGATGAAGTTTTCAATTTCGTCTCCAAGTATAGGATTCTTTGAGGCATTCTTTCAATTCATCAAGTTGACTAGCAAAGTGTAATTGATGGAGTTAGTATTACTCTTAAGATATTGTAAAGTATGATCAAGTGCTTCAAATGTAAATCTACAAGATATTGGGTGTTCGCCTCATTCTTTCAGTCTCGCCTGCCTTAGATGTTTTACAAAAATAACATGATATGCGGGATGGAGAGGTTTTTTAAAATCCCTGCAGCATATGAGCAAATTTCAGAATGCTAGCTGAGGACACTACATTAGCAATGTAGGTGAACGAATTTTTCCAAAATTAGTTTGATTAAAAAGCATTTTGCCTGTTTCCCCAGAAACATGAAAAAATATATATAAATATATATCGCGCCTTATTCAGATGTCACCAATTGTTCCATTCTTGTATATGTTTCATTTTAAAATCTGAAAACAAGAGCAGTTCGTTTTGATGGGACATACTGTTGTTTTTGAATGGCATAGCTAGTTGCTAGAACAATTTTTTGATAGATAACAGCAGAAGCAGTTCGTATTGGGTCTAATGGTTTACATTGTTGAAGATGACGTGACTGCACAATATTTACAAGGAGGATCAATGCTGCGAGGTGAACTCTTGAGGTGGTTTTTGTTTTCATTTTCGTTATACATTATACAGTATGTCTTCTGTCATACTGTCCTGATGATTATGCCAAAGTTACTAAAAATGGAATGGTAGACAGACATAGAAAATGATAACCGAAAGGTTCCTCACCTTGCTTTTCGAATGCGAAGTTGCTGTCTTGACCAATGTACTGTTCTAGTTTGCTTCAACTTCTTAGAGATATATTTTCGGGAAAGCTTTGCTGTATCTTTCATAGATATGTAAACCAACTATTTATAGTTCTGAAATCAGGTTGGATCATAGATACTGTACAGGGTCTCCATAAAGTTTAATTAAGTTATTAGAATTCTTCAGTTAAAATTGTATCTTTCAAAAGTTAATGTTATGCTTCAAATATAATACAAGATGTAAATAATTTATTGTTTTACAGTTTCACATTAAATTTGTGTATACTGTTATCAAATCACGTTTACTTAAAATCTTCGACCAGAATCTTCGATAGGCGCAGACATGTAGTGGTAGTTTAGAAGCTCGCTAAACAACCATGTAGTTTGGGGTTCAGTGCCACTGCGTTGTACGCCGGGCAAGTGACTTCTACTGTAGCCTCTGGCCGACCAAAGCCTTGTGAATTTGTTGCCTGAAAGTATATATACATATATATAGGAAGTAGAAACCTGTTAATATTCAAATATTGCCTTTTGCCATATTAAAATGAATTTTTTAATCGATATATATATATATATATATATGATTCATATATATATATATATATATATATATATAAAGATGGTATCGCCGGAATTCGAACTCGAACTCACTGGAGAAAATAAGAGAAAAATTATTCCAGCCTATGTTATAGCGACTCTGCCAATTCACCCACTTTCTAATTTTATGTCAGAATCAACAATGGCATATTTTCTCTTCCCTTCTTTCAGTGACGCTGCTGTATGACGATTTGAAAAGGAAATGTCGTTATGTGCAACGACATATCCGCCGATATGAGCGTCGAAAGGAGAGTAAAAGGACTCGGGGACAGTTTCTGAAGGACCCGTACGGGTTTACTAAGAAGTTGTTCACTGAACCGAAGAGCGGTTCTTTATCGTGCACGAAAGAAGAACTGGATGCTCATGTCAAAGAAACATACAGCGATCCGCACCGTAACCAGCCACTGCCACCTTTACATGGGCTAAATCATCTCTCAGAACCTGATATCAAATTCCAAATTGGGGACATCATGGAGAGAGAGGTGAATGATTTCGTAAGAAAAGCGAGAGCAAAGAGTGCCCCAGGAAGTGATGGCGTCTCATATAAAGTCTATAAATATTGCAAT
>NC_068981.1:130944927-130945174 GCF_001194135.2 Octopus bimaculoides
GTAAGGTAAATACCACCATTACCGATATCCAAACTACAGTGGAGAAAGCTAGCCACTGGATTTGGTTAAAAAGAGACGATGAGCGATGGCTAGAGAAATATTGAGCTTTGTTTTAATAATCAGTTGATCTAGCAAGCGAGGCCTCATATCAGTGAGGGCGGGGCCGGTGCGCATTGATGCCGTCGAGAGGTAGGCCTCGAAACGGCGCGCGTTCTCTCCTGATGACCCCATACACTTGCTGGCTTCC
>NC_068981.1:130945184-130946657 GCF_001194135.2 Octopus bimaculoides
CTGATGACCCCATACACTTGCTGGCTTCCGGTATGCGGAGTTCTTGACTGGTAGCACTTGCATGTGCAAGTTGTTTGCAAGACACATAACATAATTTTTACTTGAATAATGCCAGGTAGAATTAGGAAATTTTTCAACCACGTACGCCGCTTATTCAGTCGCGAAAATTGCACTAATTCACCTGTTGAAATCCAGAAAAATAACCCAGCTGTGGTATATGTTAACAGTAGAAATACATTCTACCGCCCAAACAAAGATAATTTTCAATACCGTATAAAAAATAACAAAAGTGATGCTTTCGTGAAAAGCATTCGCTGGAGAAACGGACATAAGTAAACAGTAAGTATTTTGAACATATACTATTTAGACTAAATAACACGAGAGCATAAAATATGTGTGCAAGGAATATTGGTAAATATTACGGAGAACAATTTTAGCAATACATGAAAGAATAATACAGTGTAACAAAATTTTTAAATTTTATTCTTTTGTCTTTGGTCAGTAAGTGTTATTTCCTATTTGTTTTCATCTAGAAATCAGAAGAAATGACTATTATTTTCTTCAAACTTTGCTTTTTTGACCTGGACATCAATGCTTTGAAACTGACCTATTTTCCATTACATTTCAGACAGATTCAGTGCTGAGACGCCGAAGCAGAAATATCGTTATAGTAAATATTCTGCTCAATACCACAGATTTGCTTGTCAGTTGTTTGACCATAACCAATTGAGCGTGTCGCTTAGTTGCTGACAATATGTGCATCTCTGGTCATGGGCAGGTGTAGTGAGGGAGTATCATAATATCGAGAGGGATTTTTTGGGGCTTGAATAAATGTAACAAAAGCAAAGTTTGAAGGAATTATTAACCGTTTTTCATATTCTCTAAGGGTAAGCAAATAGAAAATAACAGTTGCTAACCAAGGACAAAAATTGTGTTACACAGTGTTATAGATAGAATGAAATGCAAGAAGAACCATTCATTATTATATAAACGGCTGATAGGGAGAAAACATATAGCAGCAGTAAAGAAGCACGCAAATGTGAGATGAGAGGATAAGAGTTAAAACAAGACTGACACATTATACGAATTTAGCGTGAACGATAAGAAAATTTATAATCCGTTGATTATTTTGTTTCCTAGAACATGAATGTCAGAATTTCATTTCAAATGTAAAATGTATTCCTCGGCCAAAGAGAAAAAATATTTTCTTTTCCAGTCCTGAAATCTACAGACACATAGAGACGGAAATCGGGAAATGATGACAGTGTGAGCAAAACTGCTGCAATTCTGTCTTGAATAATGAATTAGACATGGTGGAGTTAACGTGCAATGTTTATATTAATTTATATTACGTTACAACAACCACATACCAACAAAGACTGCATATTACAGATTCACAACACACGCACACACACACACACACACACACACACACACACACACACACACACACACACACACACACACACACAC
>NC_068981.1:130947168-130951915 GCF_001194135.2 Octopus bimaculoides
ACCATGACGCAAGTGAGATACCACGATATCTTGTAAAAGTAACAAGCAGAACGGTCCTACAAGGAGGTAGTGTAAGATGGCAGCGTTGAAAAAAGAGCTAAGGCAACCGAAGAAAACGTCGAAACAAGATGACGACGAAAGGAAAATGGTTTTAAACCAACGTACCAAGGAGTTACGAAGAAACCTGACCCGGCTTCGCAGGGCATAGTCACTTCGTGAATAACAGAGAGAGAAACGAAGGCAAAGGAAGGAGTTTTTTTTTTTTTGCAACTCCTTTCCTTCCCAGAAAGTTAAAAAAAAGTGGCCGGTTAATATGCTCGAAAGAAGATGTGGAGAGCAGAGTAGCAGCAGTGAATGGTGTCCCCAGAAGAGAATTCCATTAGGAGATTGTCCCATTCCACTGCCAATGCTCAAACACTACACTCACTTCGACATGATATACTTCACTTTCGATGAAGTGAGGGCAGTGGTGGCAAAAGCTCGTGCAGGTTCTGCTCCAGGGCCATATGCCCACTATTGCTACGGAGGCTAGCAAGACACTCACTGAAGGCTGTTTTGTCCCAAAGAAGAAAACCCTGCAAGATTTCAACAGTTTCTAGAGATCTCTCTCTTGGACGCTGAGGTGAAGCTATTTTGGGGGCATCATTACCAAAACGTTAACATCATATCTCTGGTCAACGAGTACATCGACACGAGTGTCCAGAAAAGAGGGGGTCCCAAGCTAGTGCAGATGCCTCGATCACACAACAGCAATCAATCATGTCATGGAAGAAGTAAGGAGGAACAAGAACTCACTCACAGTTGTATGGTTGGGTCTTGTCAAGCGTGCCTCACCAGCTTCTTCAAAATGTATCGTATACTACCAAGTACCAACGGAAGGGGTCAGACTCATAATGTCCAACATGGATTCAATGAGAATGAGGTTCACCATGGGAAATTTCCCCAGTAAATAACAGTAATTGGCAAAAGCATTATGATAGGATGCATAATTTCTATAGTGCTGTTTGTGGTGGCCATGAACCTATTGCTAGATGTAAGAGGGAAGTAGTCGAGGGGTCCCAAAACTGTTGAAGCACAGGAAATCCAGTTTGCAGGATGTTCATGGACGACATGACGATTACGACACCATCAATCGAAGAGACAAGGCGGGCATTGAGCTCGCTGGAAAAGATGGTCATATGGTCAAAGCTATGATCATACTCCTAACGATATTAGCAATGCTGAAGACACCCAAAACCCAACTAGGCATATGGCTAAGGGCAGTTAGTAAAAGCCAGCTACTTGGAAAGTTCAAAGTATGGTGCTTCAACTATGGTATCATACTCAGACTGCAGAAGCTATTTTTGCTTTAGACTTTTCCATGACTCGAGTAGAGGCAGAGTAAATGCTGTGCAGTAAGTTTGTGTGAAGGTGGCTGGGCGTACTCCTAAATTTCAGCTTAGTCAATCTGTACGGCAAGACCTCTAAGCTCCGCCTAGCAATTTTTATCAGTGGTGGATTGAAAGCCACAAAGGCAAGAGCAATCACCATTTTCCTTCTGATACACCAACAAGACCATAATGTGGCAGAAAATGGACACACCAGGAAACTGTGAAAGAAGCAGCGACATACTGTCAAGAACGGCTAGGACTTGGCAATTACAGCACCAAGATATGGAAAAGTACCAATACCAGGAGCAAGCGAGCTCACAGTACAAAGTATCTGTGATTCAACTGAGGGGGATCACCGAATGAAGGCAGTAAGGATTGCCCACTAGGGTCAATAGGTGTCGTGGACACTTGAACGTCCATTGGAGACTTGACCAGGGAAGATTGTTCTTCTTTCTTTGTGCTGTCACTAACCTCTTGCCAACTCCAAACACCCTCAACATATGGAGTAAGGAAAAAGTCCCATCCTAAAAGAAGTGCGGAGCAACTATTTGCACTCTGAACCATATTTTGACCGGATGCACTAGGATACTGATACAAGAAGAAACATGACAAGGCTCTTTCTAGAAATCACCTAGTGGACAGACATGCAAAGGGTTAAGGTTAATAAACACCAGCCACCACCACCACCACCACCACCACAACCACCAAGAAATACCAAATTCCTAGAAGAAGATGACAGGGCTCGCAAGGCGAAAGCAACGAAAGGGGACTCAATTTATATTTTGCGTCCAGTTTTAGACTGGGAGGTGCAAGTGGACCTAAGAAGCAGTCTTGTCTTCCCAGAAGAGATAATGATAACATCACTCCGACCAGACATATTCCTGCTATTTTGGAATACAAAAACAATGATCGGGGTTGCAGTACCCGGAGAGGAAAAGGCTCGATACTTCGCACACGGTAAAGAAATCGAAATATCAGGCTTTAGTCGACGGACGAAGCCCTTGTCAAGTTTTGGCTTAATCATTTCCTGAAGAAGATAGATCGGGATCCTAGACAACTGAAGAAATCCTTCGAAGAAATAGGCACAGCAGCTGAAACTAGCTCAAGTTGCCTATGGTTAAGAGAGAGCAAGTGGAACCTTTCCGTAAGTGAAGGTTAACTCAATCCTTCATGTCCCACACAGGTAAAGCGTATAGACTAAGGGGCGAAACGCTTGTGACCCTAAGATACCTACTGACAATACGGAAAAGTTTCCAGGATAGCAATGGAATTAAATCTTGCAAAACCTCTGAGTAGTTCCTGCAGTTTCTGCGTGGGGCAAAACACCTTTGATGTTTAATTCACCGAATCGCCAGTGATCCCTTTATAGTACTTTTTTTGAGGAATCTCAGATTCTGCCGTAAATATTGTATTTTGATTGAATTGTAGTGTTTATAATGGGGCTACATGTTGTTGATAATGCTCTCTAAATATCAGAAACTAGTGGAGCAGCAGTTCAGAGACAAGCTGATGGACTCGCTGCGAACCAGTGTGGGCTACAGAAAGCTCATGAAAATGGGATTCTCATTCTCCAAAGTTACGATTGGTTTAGAATCCACTAGTGTAGTAAATTGTAGAGGAAGCTATTATATGATGATATTAGATCAAGAAGGAACATCCATGACTTGTTGATATGATGCAAGCCGTGACTGTAAAATATACCTGGATCAACTAGACAAAGTTGTCTGATGTTGAAAGAACTGAAATCGTCTACGATTTTCAGGAACATCATGTAGGGAGGATTTTAGCGCAGTCAAGTGATACATTGAAACGTTGAGGGAATATAATTTACACTAGACTTAAATAAATGTTTACAAATACAAGAGATGAAAGAAAATAGCTCAAGTTATAGAATACAGGAGGTTTAATGCAATAAAGTATTTGATAGCTACTATATATAAGACTGAATGTGTAAAAGCTGACAGCAGTTATAAGAAAAATGTAGCAATGACATAAAACGATAACAGGTGAATGAACTATCAAGTAAATTGAGATGACAATTGTAATAATAATAATAATAATAATAATAATAATAATAATAATAATAGTAATAGTAATAACAACAACAACAACTGAGAGATGAAATGCGAGAATAATGATGACAGCGTGAACAAAGCTGAGAATATAGTACTATTTCTGCCTTGCCGCTCGCAGTACATATTCATTTGACATGGAGGAAATGACGTATAATTTATTACATATTATTTATATGACAATCCCATACACGCACAAATTTCAATCACAATTCTATAAAAATAACAGAAAAAAAACGCACACTCGCAAACACGAAAAATAAATAGTTTAACAAATCTAAAATATTTATAAGAATTTAAATCTCTCTCTATATAAAATTCTTTGTCTGTCTGTTTGTTCCCTATGCTTTGTCAAACGGCTCCACCAAATCAAGTCAAATTTTACAAGATAATAATATTACGCCCCGCGAATGTCATCATGTAATTTGTATTTTCATTTGGATTGAAACAATATAACATTTTCTCGAAAATAATCTTTCTATAGTCAACTATAGTAACGGACATTTTATACCACGACGACGACGACGTCACATTTTGTATATGAGTGCGTATGTATGTGTGAGTGTGTGTGTTGGCGGATTCGTTACGTACGAGATAGTAAAGAACATTTTATATCACCAAGACGACGACGTCACATCTCTATCATTCTCTCTTCATTCTGTCGACCATTATGTCTGGCGTTTACCGTTGTATTGACGTCTGGTACAAAAAAAAAATTATTACAGCTACTTTCATTGTTTACAATCTTCTGTACCGGTATATTTGTGTAAACCAACACATAAACAAAATGTTAGAAAGTCTGACGGTTCAAACAAAACCGCTGTACCAGTGTATTTGTGTATCAGTAAATAACCATGTTGTAAGGATTTCTGGTAACAATAAAAACATTATTACAGCTTCTTTCATTGTTTACAATCTTCAGTACCGGTTTGTTTGTGTATCAGTAAATAACCATGGGTAAATATTTCGTAAAGGACCCATTCGTACCCCGGTGTGAAATAACTTTTTTCAAGTTTTTTCGAGTGCATTCAACGTATCTGACCTCCAAATCCGCCGCAAGCCACTTTTATCCGGAAAAGAAAGTAGTAGGGGGAGATTATTTCACAGCGAAATATCGGCGGGTCCTTTATCGCAAATAGCTGTTACGTGGTAGTAGGCCGTGCTAGAAATAGCAGCCAAATCTTTCCTTTTCTGAGGAAAGGAGCTGTTTACGCGTCACATTCGTTGAACCTGGAAAAAGAAAAGCAAAAAACCACGAAACAAAACTCCGTTGGTGGGAAACTCCGAGGTCTCCTCCACACTTTC
>NC_068981.1:130952398-130957787 GCF_001194135.2 Octopus bimaculoides
AGAAGAAGAACAAGAAGAAGAAGAAGAAGAAGAAGAAGAAAAAGAAGAAGAAGAAGAAGAAGAAGAAGAAGAAGAAGAAGAAGAAGAACAACAACAACAACAACAACATCGAAAAATACCTTTGGAATGAGAACCCAGGTTCGAAATTTCCCCAAGACACCTGATGAAGGCTTGAGGGTATATCAGCCGAAACGTTGTGTTAACAACAAACAAGATGAGGACAAATACCCGTCAAATGTAAATAATGTACATAATTTCTCATCTCTTAAATATAGAACAGTAGAACACAATGAACATACAGATTCATATCAACTTAATATAACAGAATGTTTTATTACCAATCACATCGTGTATATTATTCATCTAACTCCATCGGTAACTGACAAATTGTCGGTATATAATGAATATATATATATATAAGCAATTGGTTTGTGCTCTAAAAGAACTTCACTGATAATACAGTAGCACAAATTGTTTCTACATTAATATGGAGGCTGTATATAACACCTCTGTTATACTGAAGATCATATGTACAAAACTTACATCTATTCTTGATTTATATACCGCATATATAACATCGGCCTTTTGCTAAAATTAACTTAGCTACAACGAAACATAGCTACTGTTATCAATAACATAAAGACTACAAATAATATAACCAGCTGTTGTTCACAATAACATGGATATTCCAATTCTAATACTCAACACCTATTAGCAACAACAGGAAAACTACTTCTCATGCTCAGCATTGTTCACAATAACATTGAGAATATAGTAACAATAACGCCCAGCTACTCTCGTCAATGGTGAAGACAATATTACTTACACCGCCTAGTTGTATGTTATAATGACATGGAGACAACAGACACTCAGTTTCCGCAGTGATTATGCAGAACTGCCAATGTCTCTGAATAATAACATTGACTCATTTCATAAACAGCTAGCGTCAGATAAATATAACATGGTGATCTATCATAAACGATGATCTTTTCTAAAATATAATTTCATAGTATTTTCAGCACCAATCTACTGCAGGATGCGGTCACTATATGAGCCAGCTGCTAAGGAGTATCTTGGAATCTTTTTGAAATATCTCATGCCTCTGAATGACAAAATTTACATATATGAAGAACCGGGATTCGGCTACCAACATCATGATGACATTTTATGAAACCAGCTTCCATCTATAACGACAGAAACAATATATAACTATCATGTGTTAAAAAAATAATTTCTACTGCTACTCTATTATGTTAGCTCATTCTCCAGCTAACATCAACACGTTGGGACAGCGATCTTAATCTTAATATTGCACTTGAGTTAATAACAACTACGTCCTAATTTTAAATATACAGTAAAGATACCGACAACGAGTCCAGATCTCAGTTTTACAGTAGAGATAACATCAACGAAGCCCAGATCTGTTTTGCAGTAGAGACAATAACAACAATCCCCTGAACTCAGTATTGCAGTAGAGACTATATACTAACTAGATCTTGATCACAACAACAATACAGTACACACTGTAACAACCAGCCTACAACTATAAATACACTGTCAAGAGTAAAACCTCCATTTGTGGCCATAAAAAACATTGTGGTTACAATAGCATTCATCACATAATCATCGCGTCAAATTGTAGTCTATAGCATACATCATGTGAGTAGAATTACAGTGTAGAGACTATAACATCTTTCGTGATCATAACTGCATTGTAGGGACAGTAACATCTTTCGTGATCAGAACTACATTGTAAACTATAACATCTTCCGTGATCACTGCTGCATTGTAGAGACTATAACATCTAATACATGATCATGATTATATCGTTGAGACTATGACATAATTTCGTGGTAATTATCATATTCTAGAATCTGTTTCGTAAGGGTAACCACACTGTAACGACTATAACATCCCTTACTGGATCATAACTATATTTCAAAAACTATAGCACGCTTTTTCTGATCATATGTATATTGTGGGGTCTATAACATCTATTTTGTGGTCATAACTACACTGTAATAACTGCAACATCATTTCGGGATCATTACTGCATTGTAGAGACTATAACATTTCGTGATCTTAACTACAGTGTACAGACATTAACATCGTTTCGTGATCATAATCATATCTGGTGAACTTGTAGCACCCTTCTTCGAATCTTAACTACACTGTAGTGACTATAAGATCTGTCTTGTGATCATACATACATTGTGGAAATTCTAACATCCATTACATGGCCATAACAACATTCTGGAGGACACAAAGTCTATCTTATGATTACGGCAACCTAGTAGACATTGTAATATCAATCTCCTGCAATACATGTACATAATTGTATATACGTTTGTTATAATGTATATTGTTACATTAACAATATTGTTACTCGTTACGTTTTTGAGTTTCTTTTACAATATTGTTCCTGATTTGTAACTCCTTGTTACTTTTACTAATTTCAAAATTGTTCTTTATTCTTGTTTTGAATTAAAAACTACTTTTATACACTTTTAGTTTTGAGATAATATTTTTTGTAATGAAATTCTGTTCCTTTTTTTTTTTCTGTAAAATGTCAACGTTATATGCGATCCACGGCAGCATAATTTCTAAGGTTTTGATTCTTAACAAAGTATGACGAGACTGCAGCCATTTTCACTGATTTTATCCTTTCACTTGATATTTGATAACTAAGGCATTTATTACACATTTACAGACATTTATTTACTCATCTAAAGACACGAGTATGTTTTGGTAGCAGACGGGTATCTATATGCATGGGTAACTAAATTGAAAGATTATTCATTTTTGTAAATGTATGTGTGTATGTATAACTGAAAAAATTTGGAGTCAACAAGAAGGAGTACGGTTGGACATTTATTTTCAACCACTACAATTATTTCTACGCAACGCAGTTTACCAAACACGCAGGTTCTTGATTATGCAACCGTTTTCCTAAATTATTAGATCTAATTGTGTTTCCTCAGGCGATATGTAAATATTGTCTCCGAAAATGCAAATTCTCGGCTTCAAGAGCATCCTCTCTGTCTGTCGTGGCCTGAATCACAGTTGCAGAATCACCATCCCACTGCATCTACACATTCAAAGCAGTTTGTCAACGGACTTTCAGCAACAATACTGCTTGATAAACTCATTGGCTACTACTAACTTCGCATTTTTCTTCCGTCAGTTTTAGTCCGTATTCACTTATTCTCTCGAATACTTTGTGTTTGACATGTTGCACCCAAGACTCGCTCTCCATCAGAATGTCATCTAGGTATGCGATGGCGAAGTCGCAATCACTTAACATCGCATCAATTATTTGTTGGCATATGGCGGGTGCCACATTTATCCCAAACGGCAGCCGTCTGAACTTGTACAATCCACGGTGAGTGTTGATTTTTAGTAGATGTGTGCAATCTTCCTCTAACTGAATTTGAAGGTACGCCTTTGAGAGGTCTAACTTCGAAAAAAATTTCTCTCTGTTTAATTTAGCAAAAACTTCTTCTGGGCTTGGAAGTGGGTAAATGTGTGTGAGTAAACAATCGTTTAACTCGGTTGAAAAGTTTGTGCACACTCTTAGCTTTTTTTTTTTTTTTGTACGTACACCGCCGGTGCTGCCCAGTCTGCATGGTCAATCTTTTCAATTATATTCAGGCTTTCCAACCTTTCTAGTTCTTTAATGACCTAATCTACCGCCGCAAATGGCACGTTCCGTTTGAGCCTGAAAATAGGTGTTGAATTTTCTTTGATAGCAATCCTTGCTTTCGTTTTAGTACAACAGCATAAAACGTTTTTTCTTGTTTGTTCCATTTTCCTATCATTCTAGTTTTGCAGTGCGATTTATATGTCCTGTAGACCCGCAGTGAAAACACTCTGCTTTTTATACAGACAATCTTTTTTCAGGTGCATCCCACATGCCATACATGGGTCTACATCCCAATATTTTTTCTGTTTTTCTTGTAACACTTTAATTGTCTCCCGACATTTTTGCACTGGTCTTATGAGGAAACATTCTTTCCGTTGAATTTCTTCCGTGTCATATCTTAATTTTAATATCCGTCACACTCTTCCGAGAGTTTCTGCAATGTCAAAAACTGGTTAATTTCCATTTTGATAGAATATTCGTTCGGATTTCTGCATCCCTTCTATCTGTCAATCCTTGTGCAAAAATGAAACACTTGAAAGAATCTGGAGTAAGCATCTCTAGCCTAAATCTCTCACATTCTTTGTTGACTCAGCCTGTGTAAGTAGTGAAGTCTTCATCTTCGTTCTTTTCTATGTTTAAACATTTCCATCTAGTATTAAACAGTGAGCCTTTCACTAAACATTTTGCACAAAATGTCAACTGTGTGGGTGAAATTTATGTCGGACGCTTCTTTTGGCAATATGAAGTTACTATACTTCTCATGCTCTGCTATCCCTACTTTTCTTAAAACTAGACGCGTTTTCATATCGTCCGTCCAATCCTGACATTCTGTTTCAAAGATTTATTGAAATATTCGAAAGTAAGGCTCGAAGGTTACTTCTTCCCCGGGGTCATATTTGAATTCTCTTATGGAATTTGTCACATGTTTAGGTGAAAATGTATTCTCCGGAATGGTCATCAACTTCATTATGTGTCACATTTGCTGCTGCAATCCTTGTTGTTGTTCTCGTTGTTCCTTGAGTTGTTGTTGTTGTTGCTGTTTTTGCAACTAAACTATCCCAGCTAACAAGTCTTCTATATTTTATGATTTTCGTAAGTTTGCACCACACGATTTTTGTTTCTTTTTTGTCGAGATATTTAATTTTCCACGTGAATTAGTTTTATCTCTCCGTGTGAATGTTGTTCGTCCCCCCTGCTCCGCGTAAATTTGTTTTTCCTCGTCGCCACTGTTGTAAAGCGGTCTTTTACCACTCTTGTATCTGTCTTTTGACGACGGCGGTTGCTCAGACAGATATTATTATATTCCGAAGTCGTCGATAGAATGGTTCTATCTGGCACTGTACGACCCCAGTTGTACAGTGTTATTATTCTCAAAAGATTGGATCAATATAATGTCCGCTCGGTATCACAGTATAATAACAATATCAACACAGACAAGACTTTCAACAGTCTACACGTACTCTTGACCTTTCCACTTTGTTTTTGACGGCCGGCTCCTGGTCTATTTATAATGTCTGGCTACTACCATTTTTTACCGGGCAGGGTGTACAATTTCATTATATAACACATATGAAGACATTTGCTCAAGGTGCCTCTCTCTCTCTCACCCTCTGTCTCTCCTTCACTCTCTCCACCCCTCTGTCTCTCCTTCACTCTCTCCACCCCTCTCTCTTTTACCGTGTCTATATATATTACTACATATATTACATATATAGTGTGTATATATATATATATATATATATATAT
>NC_068981.1:130957932-130959425 GCF_001194135.2 Octopus bimaculoides
GCATACATACATATATATATATATACATACATACATGCATACATACATACATAATTTTGTTTATTATATATATATATTTATATATACAGGGTGCGGTGAATAAACTGTCGTCCAAATTACTCAATAATGAAAATAAAACTGACACCTCATTTTAACTGATATATTTAACAAAAGTACATAAGAATATCTTGAAATACTAACAAGTAAATTTATTCAATAAAATCGCCATTGGCTTCAACCATGGCCTCCAGACGACTTCGGAATCTCTTGCAACTCTTCTGGACGGTCTCCTTGTTTAAGTTGGTCAATGCTGCCATAATCTTTACTTTCAGTTCGTCTTTGGTGTTACAAGGAGTTTTGTTGGTCTCTCGCTCAACTGCGCCCCACGCATAATAATCAATGGGGTTGCAGTCTGGGGCGTTAGATGACCAGACGTTAGGGGTGATGTGGTCGCAGACATTGTCTGACAGCAATGACTGGGTTCTCCTGCTTGTATGGCATGCTGCAGAGTCCTGTTGTCAGACATAGTGTCTTCCAGCAGCTACTCTCTTGTTCTAGGGCAGCACTATCTCCTCCAGGCACTTGATGCAGGCTTCCATGTTGAGTGTGAGGCCATGTGGGAACATGGAGGCATGACGTTGCCCTCACTAGTGATAACGCCAAACACCATGATGTTGACTGGATGTTTGATTTTTATCACTCCCGGTACATGTTTTCGGGACACGACAAACACTCAGATTGACACCAAAACACTCTGAAACGTTTGTATTGGAGCTTCCGGCGCGAATGCTAAGTAGTACAGCATGTCGTTTCCAAATTTCTGGCAGAGTGAATTGCGTCTTGGTGCTGTTTTTCTCACAGACAGTGCCCAATTGGACTCTACTCCACTGTATAGTCAACAAAATCAAACACTAACAATGCGCATGCGCGAAATTAAATACCTATATACATACACACACACACTCACACATTATCTATCTATCTATCTATCTATCTATCTATCTATCTATCTATCTATCTATGATTGATCGCTAAATCCACAAGTTTTAAAAATTCTCTTTCTGTTTATTTCCTCACATACCTTTCTGTTGAAGAGCGTAGGCTCGAAACATAAAAGATTTTCTCACTTTCCCGAGAATCAAACTAATTCACCTGCTTGTTGTTCATACACCTGTCTTCGTCTTTTGTTTTTCTGTAAATTTCAACTGTATATATATATATATATAGGCGCAGGTGAGGCCGTGAGATGAGAACTTTACTCCCCAACCAAATGGTTTACGGTTCAGTCTCACAGCGTAGAACCGTGGGCAACTGTCTTCTACAATAGCTTCGAGCCAATCAAAGCCCTGTGAGTGAACTTGTTAGCGGAAACTGAAAGAAGCCCGTCGTGTCTATATATATATATTGAATATGCCATCCATTCGCACACGTAATTATGGCTCCTGGAAAAAGCCATGAGAAAATTGAAAAAAATTGGGTTGAGTAATGAAATC
>NC_068981.1:130960316-130961697 GCF_001194135.2 Octopus bimaculoides
CACAATTAATACAACCTTTCCTTTTCTGTCCTACATGTCCACTCGTAGATCAATACAAACTTGCATTTTTCTTTCTTCCTTTCCTTCTTTGTTTCTTTCTTTGTTTCATTCATTCATTCATTCATTCATTCATTCTTTCTTTCTTTCTTTCTTTCTTTCTTTCTTTCTTTCTGTCTGTCTTTTATCGTTTTCCCTATCTCCATCTCTAAAAATAAACAAGAAACAGCTGACGTTGCATATATGTGTGTGTGTGTGTGTGTGTGTGTGTGTGTGTGTGTGTGTGTGTACTTGTCCTTGTGTTTGTACTTGTCCTTGTGCTTGTCCTTGTGCTTGTCCTTGTGTTTGTACCCCACCACCAGTTGACAACCGGTGTTGGATTGTTTACATCCCCGTAACCTTGCGGCTCGGCAAAAGAAACCAATAGAATAAGTACTAAACGTTAAAATAAATAAGCACTGGGATCGACTTCTGTGACAAAACCAGAGGTTCTCAACCATTTTTAAACTATGGACTCCTTTGATTCCTGTTTTACGCGGGTGGACTCTCCTAGCCATTCGATGTTTTAAAACATCCTATTATATTTTTAGAATCAAATATTAAGAATTGTAGTGATGCGGCGAGCTGGCAGAATCGTTAGCACCCTGGACAAAGTGCTTAGCGGTATTTTGCCCGTAGCTACGTTCTGAATTCACATTCCACCGAGGTCGATTTTGCCTTTCATCCTTTCGGGGTCGATAA
Organism: Octopus bimaculoides; assembly: GCF_001194135.2. NCBI lineage: Eukaryota > Metazoa > Mollusca > Cephalopoda > Octopoda > Octopodidae > Octopus > Octopus bimaculoides. The sequence continues at coordinate 130,961,055 of NC_068981.1, forward strand.
ATTAAGTACCAGTGAAACACTGGGGTCGACATAATCGACTAGTCCCGTCCCCACAAATTTGATGCTTTATGCCTCCAGCAGACTAGATTATTAACGATTGCAGTAAAAAGAATTGTTAAAATATTTTGGATATTGTAGAAGTATAACCAATTTATTCAGGATTACTTTTAACAACAAAATGTCTTATGGGCCCCAAGGTTCATATGAACCCCTAAGGTTAATATGGACCTCTAAGGGTCGTTTGAAACCCGGTTGAGAAACACTGAACTCAACTCTTCAAGACGGTACCCCATCATGGCATCAGTACACTGACTGAAAGAGTTAAAAGATTAAAGATACATACAACTAGATCAAGTCAGGCAGATATAAAAGGATGGAGACAGGTAGATTAATTGACATGTGATAAAGATAATCCCAAGTATACGTATTTATTACCCCTTGAGGTGCTTTATATTTTTTTATTGTTGATGTGCTAGCTCTGCGTAGATAGAAAACGAGATAATTTAGGAAAAATTAAGAAAACGTCTGCTAGTGTGGTCTGTTTATGACTCGTAGAGTCATAAACATGTCAAAACACCCATGCTTTGGCATCCACCTAAACTACGCATATACTGATATATATATATATATATATATATATATA
>NC_068981.1:130962144-130962668 GCF_001194135.2 Octopus bimaculoides
TATATATATATATATATATATATATATTATATATCATATAGATGAATGCATTTATGTATATATTTTGTATACCATGGAGAATTTCCTTAATATAGATTGAATGAATATATACATCGACCTTTGAATTTGTCTTCTCTCCCCCTTAATTCTATATACATATACACATATACATAGATATACAATACATACACACTCGTCCACAGACATATTCTAAGTGACACGCATACCCCCCCCACACACACACACACACATATACAACGGGATTTTTTCAGTTTCCATCTACCAAATCAACTCATAAGGCTTTGGTTGGCCTGAGGCTAAAGTGAAGATACTTGGCCAAGGCGTCACGCAGTGGGACTGAAACCGAATCATGTAGTTGGGAAGCAAGCTTATTACCAGCCACGCCTGCGATATATATGTGTATGCGTGTGTGTGTGTGTGTGTGTATGTGTGTGTGTGTATGTTTGTGTCTATATATATTATATTATATATATATATATATATATATATATATATATATATAT
>NC_068981.1:130963031-130965796 GCF_001194135.2 Octopus bimaculoides
AAAGGAGTTATGGTGCGAATGGAAAGAAGAACGATCACCTATAAGGTGTTCTCGCTAAAAGGGAAAAAGGCCGAGCAGGTGGAAGCTGAAACGGAAAAAGCACGTAATTTAGCAGTTCGGCAAAAAAGACCGACAGTATAAGTACTATGCTTACAAAGAATAAGTCCTGAGATCAATTTCTTCGATTAAAAAACCCTTTATGGCGGTGCTCCAGCATGGTCGCAGTCAAATAACCGAAACAAGTGAAAGAATAGAAAAAAATAAAAGAAGTAAATAAAAATGTAATTATCGTAAAACTACACTTGTGTAGAAATTTCCATTGAAATAGAATACTGTGTGCCAGACAGAAAATATTTTATAACGTTTGAAAAAATAAAAAAAGAAAAAGGTTTGTGACGAAACGAATGTCTTTTGATTACAAGTCTGCTTGATTAGAGTAGATCTGCGTTTAAAGAACAACAAATTCGCCGAAATATAATATTTGGCTTCACTTTTAAATAAGATGTTGGAGAATTAAGTAAAGCCTCCTCTCCGAAGATTCCTGACAATAATTGTTGGTCAATCGCAATCGCAAATGTTCCATAAATGTACTTCAAACGTCGACTTTTCTTATTCGATGAGAAGTCTATTTGCTTTCAAATTTTTATCACTGGTCTTCCATCTTAAGTAAATGACATTTCAATCAGTACAAGAAAGTTTCGCAAAATAAATGCGTTTTCATGTTATTGTTGTTGTTATTGTCGTTAAGTCTAAGTCAGCGCTGATTAAGCAGTACCTGCAATAAAAATCGTTCAAACTGTAACTATCTCGGTTGTATATTTAGACAGTATGCAACATGTTTTTAACCTTTCAAGACACTGGAGTGTGGTTTTGATGGATATTTGGCTGCTATTTCTAGCATATCAAGCAACCGTGTGGAAGATCCTCCCTTGGTTCGTGAGGCAGTTGGATGAATCTACAATTCCAGTAGTTCTTGTATTTCGCAATAAGATGAGAATATAAAATCAACTTCCCATTGACCCCAGTTTATCACACACGTATATATATTTTTTATAACAATTCACAAATAAAATAGGCTCGTGTGTTGTGGTCAATGATGAGTTTAAATATTTTCGATCAAATCTAAGGCACGCAGGTGGCAGAATCGTTGGCACTTGGGACATAAAGATAGTTTACAGCTTTTTATGCTCTGAGTTCAAATTCCGCCAAGGTTAACTTCGCCTTTCATGCTGTCAAGGTCGATAAAATAAGTACCAGTTGAACACTGCCCTCTCCCCTTACAATTTCAGTCTTTGTGCCTATGGTAGAAAGAATATTTCGATCAGATCCCTAACCCACTAAACTGTACCTACACACTCAAGTACAAGAAAATACACTACTTGATTTTTGGGTAACACAAATCGTACGCTTTTACTTTAAGCAATGGTTGCTTCTTTAGAAAATTCACAGTAAGTTCGAAACAAATTGATGCAAAATTCATCTAATCATTCCATTTTGAAAGGTTCTTTATTTTCTATAAGCGCTGTCCCTTTCTCGAACTAAATAATTAAAAAAATTTAAAGTTATTTTTTTCTATTCTCTTATTTCTTATGCCCAGCTCCTTATATCAGAAAGTGTTGCTGCAATCTAAAATTTATCCTAGATTTTACAGTTTTTAATGGATGGGGTATGTATATCACGCCCTGGATAGTGTGCTAGATTCTAGGATCCTCAACTACACATGTTTAGCAGTTCATCTGGAGCAGCTGTTCTCAAGAGGTGTTCAAGAGGAGCTTGAGTGTTTTGGAAACCGATTTCATAATTTTGTTACAGGAAAGTACGATTAGTAAAATGAAGCAATAATTTTCTGCATATCACTTTAAAATTTAAACCTTAACGATGATATTAAAAAAAAAAAAATTTCCATGTGATTTGCGCCAGTATTTCTGAGTTTCAATGCAAAGTACACAAGCAGTATTAATTTCCCATGAGCTATTTGAAACTTTTCATTCTAAGTATACCACTATTTAAAAAAAAATTTCCATGCGAAGTGAACCAGTATTTTTAAGTTTGAATGCAAAATACATTAGTAATGTTTTCCCATTTAAAAAAAAAATACATATCTCATGTTTGTAACAAAGTGAAATAGAGTGAGGCCCACTCTTTTAATGTGCACATGACAAGTTAGCGTGGACAGGCGCGAACTCTGTACTCAAAACCCAACGATATGTTTACCTCGTTTTACTTATGATATCTGTTTACAGCTAGATGAGTTAATCCAAAGAAAACTAAGTGTCTTAGACAGGTTCACTGCAGGTCGCTTGTGACAGAATATAAACATCTGGCACCCTAACGACTTGTTCAGCTGCATCTCACATTCCGAAAACTAGGTCAACCTTTTCACTTTTACTTTCTCAGTTGTGAGCTTATTTGCTGTTTTAACACTGCCATTGTACCTCAGTATTGTAAAAAATTGTTTATAATATCTTACTGTGACGTGTATCTAATCTACAGCGTCCCGTGGTATTCCAGTTATCATTTAAATTCTTTTCTGTGTATTCCATCTTTAGTTTGTTCAGATATAACCTACGCAGTTGTTTATTTTAAAGCTCATATCAAACTTCACAACCTTTTATATTCTTTGTCCAAGATTCAACTAAAGTTTCAATCTTCCAGCTCCCTCTCTCTATTTTTTCTTATTCCTCTCTCTCTCTCTCACTCACGCACACACTAACACACACACACACACACACACACACACACACACACACACACACACACACACA
>NC_068981.1:130965806-130970122 GCF_001194135.2 Octopus bimaculoides
ATATGTTTTTATTGAAACTGCAAAATTATCACAAGACTGTTACTCAAAGTTTCACGTTCCCGTTCATCGGACAGTTGTGATGAAAACTGAATTATATATATATATATATGATAAATGAGTATATGCATATATACGTACAGGTATGTGCATACCTACATCTACCTGTATATATAAATGCATATCTGGGTACAGGACATTGCAAACAAAACGTAGACAAGAAAATAATAATAACCAGAGTACAAAAAACACACAAGCCACATAGAGAACATTTCCTTCATCAGCTATCCCCGTTTTAACACCGGCGTTTCGAATATATATATATATATAATTAAGAATACACATTAAGTACGTCATCGCTGCGAGTAAAAAAATACGTAGATACACGAGAGATATGTATATATGTATGTACGAATGTATATTATTATTATTATTATTATTATATAAATGTTCAAATATTTGGTAGATTGAGGCAAATTTCTACTGCATCACCTGCTATACCTCCATGTTGCTGGGGTGGTGGTGCAGCATTGTGTGTTCTTTTCTGCTGTTGGGAGTGTGCAAACTCTTCTCGGTACTGTATTGTGTTAGTTTTTTTTTCCTTTTGAGATGTGGTGCAGTCTTTTGTTGTGTTACTGCTTGTATTGTGTGTTGAGCGTGTAATACTTTGGTGTTCTAGCTTGCTGGTGGAAGTTTATTTCACTGGATAAATGCTGCATAGAGCGTGTCTTTGTGGGTTGTTTTGTTTAGATTGTATTATTGGATTGATAGTGTCTTGCGTAGGATATGGGCTGTTCCTAGTAAAACTATTTTTTGGACAGTGTGTAATGTTGAAGATCCAGGTGTAGCTTCTACGTTTTTGTTCATGTTTTATGTCTAATGCTCCGATTATCATTGGCGTTGTTTTTATCTTCACGTCCCACATTTTGAATACTTCAATTTCGAGGTTTTTGTACTTTGACAATTTCTCCATTTCTTTTTTGACTGAAATATCTACCAGTAAGCAGATGTTTTTCCCAATCCTTGGCTATTATGTTGGGGCGATTATTTTTTTTTTTCTTTGTCGGTTTGAACCGGCATATCCTAGATGATTGTGGTCTGATTGTTGTCTTGTACCTTACTTGGCACATGCTTATATCACCTGTTGTCAATTTTGATGTTGTAATGTTGGCATATTGTCCAGTGGATATAACTACGTACTTTGTCATGTGTGTATTTATACTCAAACTTGGCAGGTACTGGGCAGCCCGAGATGATGTGGTCAACTGTCTCATTGTGCTGGTTGAGCATTCTGCATTTGGTGTTGAGGCTTGTTTTCATTATTTTGTTTTTATAATTTATTGTCGTCAGGCCTTGGTCTTGTGCAGCGGGAATCAGTCCTTCTTTTCTGGTTTTTAGTCCAGAGTTTTTGAGCCATTGTTGGCTTTTACTTAGGCTCACTTCCTTTCTGTCAAGCCTTGCAGGGTATTGGCCATGAAGTGATTTTTCTCTCCAATTCTTGAGTATCTTTTGTATTTCAGCTTTCATGTTGTTTTTGTCTCTTTCACTGTTTCTGCTATGTTGTCATCTTAGGTCAGTGTGCCAGTGTAGTTTGTTTCTGTTTTGTATTTTATCGCCTTCTTGTGTATAGAGAAAGGCGTTTTCTTTTTCTCGCGTTGCTTTACTACATGTAGTAGTCTTCCACTCTTTGTGTCTAAGTACTTTGCTAGTCCAACTGTTGTTATTTAATTCTCTATCTGTAACAGGCCACGGCCTCCTTCTAAGCGGGAGTAGATATATTCTGTCTGCGTCTGCTTTGGGGTGGTGACTTCGGCACACTGTTAGTAGTTTTCTGGTTTTTCTATCTAGGTTTCTCACTTCACTGATCCTCTAGTTTATTATGTTAAAGCTGTAGTTTATGACTGGTATGGCTAACGTATTTATCCCTATTATCTTATTCTTATCATTAAGCTCAGTGTTTAATATTAGTCTAACTATTCAGTAGTACTCTCTCCTAATTTTCTCTTTCATTTCTGTGTGTTGTATTTTAGCTGTTTCTTCTATTCCTAGATATTTGTATGGGCGGTTGTGGTCTAATTCTCTAAATTCTGTGTCTATATCGAGCTGAATAATTTGCCTTTTCTCAGCGTGACTTTGGCACATTTGTCCAGCTCCATGCTCTATTATTGTTATCGGACAGTGGAGTTCCTCGATTATCTCTAGAGGCCTTTCTGTATCAGGAGGGCCACATCTCAATCATTCTTCCCGCTACTTTTCTTTCTTTTTAAACCTTTGTATGCTATGCATTTCTATGTCATTTCTTTTTCAGTGTATACCATGTATAATTAATTTCTTTGTTTCTTTCCTTTTTTATCATTTCATTATGTATGGGTGAGAGCTAACAGCATCAGCTCGATGGTGCGTATGTGCGTGTTTTCTAGGATGTGCGTACGTATGCTATCAGCTATCTGTGTATGTCTGCTTTCACGCGTGCACGAATATGTGTGTATGCATTAGCTATGTATATCAACTGAGTGTGTATCAGTTGTATATGCGCGCGCGTGTGTGTGCGTGGGTACAAATACGTGTGCATTAGTGCCTGCTGTATACGCGAGTATGTAGGACGCATGTACGGATGCGTATGCATAATGATTGGTGAACGTTAGTATGTACATTATTGCATTTATTTCTGTACGTATGTATGTGCGCGGGTTTGTCTGATAAAAACATGTTTGCGTGCATGGGTATGAGTATATATATATATATATATATATATATATATGCATGTATGCATGCTTTTGATATTTGTGTGTATGGGTATGAGTATATATATATATATATGTGCATGTATGCATGCTTTTGATATTTATGTGTGCGAGCATGACTGGTGTATTCTAGCGTGGTTGCTTCTAGGGCGGGTGTAGGCGTTAGATTGAGGTTTGGTATTGTTGGGAAGAGGAAGAAAGAAAGGAAAAGCACACGTGCATAGATGTGTGTGTGTGTGTGCGTGCGTGCGTGCGCACCAACATATATGGAGGCGAATGCAGGCAGTTACAGAGAATGCATAAGGTTGGAAGTTCAACTTCTGATGTGCGTAGACATCGGTAGTTAGGAATACTAACTACCGATATATACGTGGTATATCTGGGATGTCAGTGGCCAATGGCTTTAAGTTCATCAGGAGAGTGTACTTCTGGTGGTATTTCCTGTTGATAGACAGGTTGGTAGAGAATGTTTATGTTTTGTGTACATTCCCTTCAAGTCATTTCCGTCACGTCTGTGTAGCACCTTGTGATGACATCGGACGGCATTAGAGTAGCTCTGTAGTCTACATCTCCTGACTGGCAGAATCCTCCTACAAAGCAGTTGATGGGCTTTCAACAATTAGAGGATATTTTGGAGGTTGTGCAGGTGCATATTTGCGTCTGTAGTTGCGTGCAGTGTTAGATGTAATGTTGTAGTTCACCTTGTTAGATGTAATTAAGTAGCTCACCTTGACGTTATCTGGGTGAAAAATTTATAGTACTTATGGCCTATTTGGAAATGCTTCTTAATCAAGGACGGGAAGCTTCTAGCTACTTGCTGGAAACTTCTAGGTTACATGGAGGTTTAAATTAGACTGTCTTTCCCTTTCTGGTCCCCTTCAGGTAAGAGGTGGAGGTTTGACTCTTCCATATATGGTGACTGCTTGGGAAATCCACTCCTCACCAGTGTGTCATTGAAGTGGGGGTGGTCCAGTTGAAGATTTTCCTATCGGCTGAAAGATCATATATTTTTCTGCTAACGCCTGTAAATAGGTTTCGAACTACGGCGCGGGGGAAGCGGCGGGATTTGAGCTTCTGTAGATGTACACACTTTCCTTTAGGGGGAGTACTTGTCTGTCTTTAGCTCTATGGTCTACGAAGTCGACAGTGGTCAAGTTGGTGGTAACTGGACAGGCCGAATTCTTTGAATACACACACACACACACACACATATATATATATAAGGCAGGGCATAAATATTGGCCATTACATATTTCTTTATTGTAGTAAATTTGACTTACAGTTGTTTCCAGTAGTCGTTATAGGTTCGTTATTGATTGGTTTACTCAAGTCAATAAATCGGTTGATCGGTTGAGAAAAACTGAACACGCTGGAGAATTAATGCTACTTTACAATATGGAATGGTGATGAACTATAACCTCGGACCCTGTCACAAGAATACGCAGAGTTCTTTACTAATCTAAACAATATTGTTAGCCTGGTGTCCCAAAAGAGAGATGATAAACCATTATGCCCGGATTGATAACCCCTCATTAATTTCTCTCTCTCCCCCCTCTCTCTCTCTCTCCCCCCTCT
>NC_068981.1:130970387-130972003 GCF_001194135.2 Octopus bimaculoides
ATATATACACTCATACCTCGGTACTACGGACCTTTCTTTGACGGATTTCGGAAGCAGCCGACAAAATCACGGTATATCAGCACCACTTCACCATCCATGATAAGTCTGATTTTAAATTTAAAATGTTGAATTTACTGTATTATAGTGTATATTTATAGTGTACAGGTATTTTACACTGTCAGATTGGATAGTGTGCTTGATTAAAAGTACAGTACTGTATTTATTTATCTGTTTTTCGTAATGTAATTGTTGATATTAGCCACTCCTAACGCAACCTAACTTTAGTGTCAGTACCTACGGACAATCGGTTTCATCGGACCGATGTCCCTCACCCCACTTTTAGTCCGTAGTATCGAGGTATGAGTCTATATCTATATCCATATCTCTCTCTCTCTCTCTCTCTCTCTCTCTCTCTCTCTCTCTCTCTCTCTCTCTCTCTCTCTCTCTCTCTCCCTCTCACTATATATATATATATATATATATATATATACCAAGACAAGACATCAAGTCATATATAGCAATTTTTAATAATAACATATATGACTTCAGATGTCTTGCCTTGGTGTTTGTTATCCTTTTTAGCAAATTTATATCCGCTATATCGGAAATCTACAATAGTTCCATTGTTCCATAACTCCTGTCTCAGTTACGAGCTTGGAACCCTGCAATTTTAGAAGTTAAGCGTGTCTGTGCATTTGTGTATCTATTTAATTACCTGGCTGTCTGTCCTTTTTGTTTCAGTTAGAGTTTTCGCTTTTCGTATTGTTCGTCATACTTTAACCAAATCCAAATTACAAGTATAAAGGGGTATCTCCTAGAAAGTTGTTCAACATTCTTCAAAACATGGCGCTGTACTCCGTATTTATATCTGTTAGAAATAACAGCCAAATCTCTCTCAAATCATACTGTGCCGTCTTAAAATGGAAATAACAAGTTGGATAATATCATCGATTCAAGTGCTGAACTGGTACTTATTTTATCGACTCCGAGAGGATGACACCCAAATTCGACCTCAGCGGTATTTGAACTCAGAAGGTAAAGATGGACGAAATACCGCTAAACCCTTTGCCCAGCATGCTAACGATCCTTCGAACTCGCCGCCTTCTCTGTTACAAAATATTGATTTTAAATGTTAGCATAAGGCCAGCAATTTTGTGGTAGTGGGTAAGTCGATTACATCGACTCCAGTACTCAACTGATACTTATTTTCTTGACCCCGATGAAAGGCAAAGTCGACCATGTTGGAATTTGAACTCAGAACGTAAAGACGAACGAAATGCCGCTAAGCATTTCGTCCGGCGTGCTAACGATTATACCAGCTCTCCGCCTTTCTGTCACAAAACCATTTTTTTCTATAATAGGCAGAAGGCCTGAAATTTTGGGGAAGACCCCAAAATTACATCGATCCCAGTGCTTGAGTGGTACTATTTTATCAAACCCGATAGGATGGAAGGCAAAGTCATCCTTGGCGGAATTTGAACTTAGAACGTAAAAAAAGACGAAATACCGCTAAGCACTTTGCCTGACGTGCCAAAGAATTTGCCAGTTCGTCGCCTTCTCTGTTACAAAATGTTGGCTTCACATTATGACACAAGGCCAGCAGTTCCTGGGAGGGG
>NC_068981.1:130972013-130974672 GCF_001194135.2 Octopus bimaculoides
GATCCTTCGAACTCGCCGCCTTCTCTGTTACAAAATATTGATTTTAAATGTTAGCATAAGGCCAGCAATTTTGTGGTAGTGGGTAAGTCGATTACATCGACTCCAGTACTCAACTGATACTTATTTTCTTGACCCCGATGAAAGGCAAAGTCGACCATGTTGGAATTTGAACTCAGAACGTAAAGACGGACGAAATGCCGCTAAGCATTTTGCCCGGTGCGCTAATGATTCTGCCAGCTCGCCGCCTTCTGTGTTACAAAATATTCTTCTCTATTATAGAAACAAGACCTGAAATTTTTGGAAAGGTTGCTAGTCGATTACATCGACCCCAGTGCTTGACTGGTACTATTTTATCAACCGCGAAAGGATGAAAGGCAAAGTTGACCTTGGTGGAATTTGAACTCAGAACATAATGACGGATGAAATGTTGCTACGCGTTTCACCCAGCGTGCTATCGATTCTGCCTACTCACTGTCTTCTCTGTTACAAAATATCGGTTTCATATTTGACACAAGGCCAGAAATTTCGGTATAGGGAGCAAGTTGATTATATCGAATCCAAAGACGGACGAAATGCCGCCAATCATTTTACCTGGCGCGCTAACGAATTTTCCAGCTCGCTGCCTTTTTCTCTGTTACAAAGTAACAATTGTAAAGAGTCAGAGAGTTATTAGTCATAACTGTGTTTTCTCGATTAGTGTTGGCCTAGGGTTAACAGCAATACCAGCACACAAAAACAACACTTACTTATGGTGTCTCTCAAACACAACCAAAAATCTGAGAATTGTTGCTGTTGTTTAGCTCTGGGCCAATACTGTCTGTATTGATGTATCATCAAAGATATTCACTCTATAAACATCCAACTTGTTTCTTCTTTTTCTTTTTAGAAATAATGTGCTACATTTTACGGTATATCTTGATTATGTCCTATTTTTCCTTTTATCAGACTAAGATAAAATTTGAAGAAAATGTGGCAACTAAATCGTACAGGTCAGCTGAACTACATAAAAACTTCTTCAAAGTCTCTTCTTTTGTGGTGATAAATCTCGTAAGAAAGAACCAGTCCTCTGACACACGAGGTCTGATCAATAAGTGTTCAGACTGTTGCCATAGTAATAAAGCTAAAGCACGCAAAGTGAAGCCGCTTGGCAAAGATTGACCTTAAACTCTACTGTGCATGCGCACTAAGTTTCAACGTTCTAGCTCACTTCCGCTGTTTACAGCAGTGCTTGGAAGGAAGGTGTGTAACGTGTGATCGTCGCACTGACCATGACAAAGAAAGTTGTCATGGTGATACCTGCTCAGAGGCCGACGCAAAGTTGCAGAAAGTGTACGGACAGGAGTGTATAAGCGGCACACAAGTGTATAAGTGGTTCAGACGTTTCCAAGATGGCCGAAAACATGTTATTGACGAACGTTCTGAGAGACCTGCAACCAACAGAACTGAGAAAACCATCGCAGATGTGCATGCAGATGTAACGAAAATCGTCGAATCACCATCCGTGAATTATCAGAGAATGTGCAGATTAGTTACGGTTCAGTTCAGTCCATTATCACTGAAGATTTGGGTATGAGACGCGTGTCTGCCAAGTTTATGCCAAAACTGCTTTCAGCTGACCAAAATGATACTCGGGTTTCAGTTGCACAAAATCCCATTGATTGTGTAGAGAACGATGACAACTTTTTGAAAACTTTGCGTAGGCCTCTGAGCAGGTATCACCAAGCTTTCGGCAAAATTTGGTGCAGATTCTCTGCTCATCTTTGTCTGGTCAATGCGACGGTCACATGCTACACACGTTCCTTCCAAGCACTGCTGTAAACAGCGTAAGTGAACTAGAACGTTAAAACTTAGTGCGCATGCATAACGGAGTTCAAGGTCAATCTGTATCAAGCGGTTTCAATCTGCGTGTTTTAGCTTCGTTACTATGGTAACAGTCCGGATACTTATTGATCAGGTCACGTATATGATAATATATTCTGTAGTGTTACAGTGTTCTTTCTAAGAGGTCGCATATTATACCTTCTAAGAAATATCATACATTGTATACTACGAGATATTTTAGTGTGTCTTCTAACAGATATAATATTCTGACCTGTGAGAGTCATCAGGTATTGTCTTGTAAGAAACATCATATTGTGTCTTCTGACAGATGAAGTAGTCGGCTCTTTAAGAGATGTATACCTCAGTATGTTGTTTATAAGAGAATTTTGCGTCTTCTAATATAATTCTCTATCCTTAATGGAATGTCATAGCATCCTCTGAGGGTGCTATGTCCTTTCGTCCGACGTCACTCCGTCAAACGTCTTTTCGTCCACGTCTATTGGTCCGACATCTTTTTGTCCAGTGATATTTTTGTCCAACGTCAAATTCTAGCAATAAAATTCTCAATGATTATTTTTGATTTTGATGTTCATCTTGTTTTCTAAGGTGTTTATTTAAAATTGGACAAAAAAAAAATCATTGGACAAAAAGACGTCGGACCAAAAGACGTGGACGAAGTGATGTAGGACAAAACGACATCAGGCGAAAAGTCGGGTCACGTCCTCTGTGACAGATGCCACGACCATTTTGGGCTACGGATCGGTTTCATGACAATTAGTTTTTCCATGGGTTGGGTGGGCTGGGGGTGGGGTCACATGCCTAGCAAAACAATAAAGTG
>NC_068981.1:130975282-130978978 GCF_001194135.2 Octopus bimaculoides
ATATATATATGTAGTGGTGCCCCAATGCCCCAACATGAGCGGAGCTTTAAAGCTGAAACAAGTAAAAGAGTATATATATATATGTATGTCAATGTATGTGTGTGTGTATATATATATATATATATATATACACACACACACATACGCGCATTTATTCTTTTTGTGCGGTCCGGTACCAAAATACTCACAGCCCGGTACTGCTCGAAGAGATATAATTTGTACTTTAATAGATATCACATTGTTGCATCTGAAATATATTAGCTAGTACTCTTTAAAGGATATCATTGTGTTTTGTGAGAAAATACAGTATATATTTTGTCCTTCCGGAAGTATGACGGTATGTTCTAAGAAATATATTGATTTTATATTGTATTAGCAGGAATCCACATATCTGTGACCTTAAAATTATAGATAATTGAATTTACTCATTATTTTATGGATTTGTAAAAGGCAAAGCAAATCCCAGCGTGATTTGAACTCAGATTCTAAAAGAACACAACTAAATATTGTAGGTATTTTTGCTTTGAGCTTCGTGAAGAAATAACGCTTCTTCTAAACTACCCCCTTTCTAATAAGCTATATTCAGTCTGCTATAATACATCACATTATATTCTGTAATATAGTATTCACTCTATAGTAATATATTGTCTTTGTCTTTTTAAGAGGCAGGTGCCGCTTCGATAAGATCAATAACAAAATAGAATTTTGTGGTCTTTTATGACCCATAAATATAAAGTTTTGTCTAGGTAGAATACACAAGCATTCAGAGAAATGTAATTAGTTGTAGTTTTGTGTTCTTGTCATCGTTTACTTGTCAACAAACTTGCTAGTGACTCGTTAAGTGAATTTTCCAACAGCAGCAGATGAGAATCATTTGCAGTGGAAATATGTCGCCTACGAACATTAATCATTGTTCTGTTTTAAGTATTTTTGTGTGTGCAGAGTGGCCACTGGCGTGTATTTGAATAGAGAAATAAGTGTATATTAATACAAGATAAATTCTTGATTTATTGAAATTATCTGCGCTTTCAGAGAAAATAGGACAAAATCGTTAAGTGAAAATTGGAACCAGCTCCATAGGAAAGGGTTGATTAATCTTGAGAATGAAGAATGCTCTAAAATTGACTAAAATGAAGACGTTTCTACCTTCATAGGCATCATCCACACGGTACTGATTATTATTATTATTATTATTATTATTATTATTATTATTATTATTATTATTATTATCATTATTATTATTATCATCATCATCATCATGTAAGGCGGCGAGCTGGATGAAATGCTTAGTGGTATTTCACCCACCGCTACGTTCTGAGTTCAAATTCTGCTGAGGTCGACTTTACCTTTCATCCTTTAGGGGTCGATTAAATAAGTGCCAGTTACGCACTAGGGTCGATGTAATTGACTTAATCCCTTCCCCCAAGTTTGAAGCCTTCTGCTTCCAGTAGAAAGAATTATTATTATTATTATTATTATTATTATTATTATTATTATTATTATTATTATTATTATTATTATTATTGTTGTTGTTGTTATTGTTGTTGTTGTTATCATTATTACTAAGGCTGTGAGCTGGCAGAATCGTTAGAACACCGGGCAAAATGCTTAGAGGCATTTCGTCCGGCTTTACGTTCTGAGTTCAAATTCCGCGCCGAGGTCGATTTTGCCTTTCCTCCTTTCAGGGTTAATGAAATAAGTACCAGTTGAGTACTGAGGTCGAAATAATCGGCTTGCACCCTCCCGCAAAATTTCAAGTCTTGTACTTATAGCAGAAAGGATTATTATTATTATTATTATTATCATTGAGTGAGAGAGCAGTGCATGCCATCAAAGTGACACTGGGGTAAAATATACGAAGCCCAGTATATCCATCATGACTACCCGTCTGATAAGGGTATACCAGGCACATGCATCACAATCATGTGTGTGACATAGTGATCTCATATCAAGATAAACAGCGCATGACCTCGCAGGTGGGGCCCAGTTAGAATTTTCTTCAGGTCGAGTAGCCCATCCCGCTCAGGGTTCCAACCCAGGCTGCAGCAACAGAATTCACCTGCAACACCTCGCGGCCCAACATGACTGCCTCGAGGTCCTGGGTACATTCTAGGCCAGTGTCTACTCTCAAGTTGGTAATATGTGATGACGTTTTTCCTCTTCTTATATCTCCATGAAGTGGGTTCAACAAGATTAATTTGGATGTCTCCTGTTCAAGGCGGTGCATGCAGTGACCAGATAATTAGAGCTGTCTTTACCTGAACTACTTCAACTTTGTCTCCAGCAGAACGAGATATTCGTACTAATAAAGAAAGGGTGGAATACATTTACGATCAAGGTAATTTGCGTAAATGAAACGAAAATGAGGCAAAAGAAATAACTCAGAGTGGTCAGTGGTCTGTGTTTAAACAAGACAGACAAACGAGAGTATATTAAACACCATACAAGTAAAAATTCATGAGTTACTGAAATTATTATCGCGTCTAAAGTCGGTAAAAGAATCACTACTCCTATTCGTTGTTGTTGTTGTCTGCATTTCTGGAACAAACCTGTGATCAAAGTTACTTAAACCCCGTGAACATCTTTTACATTTTTCAGTCATTAGACTGCTGGAACACCGCCTTGAAGTATTTTTAATCGAATGAATCGGCCCGGGACTTATTTTTGTCAAGCCTGGTATTTATCCTATCGGAAAAATTTGAAATCAAAAGCGGCGAGCTGGCCGAGTCATTAACACGCCGGGCAAAATGCTTAATGGCATTTACATTCTAAGTTCAAATTCTGCACCGAGGCCGACTTTGCTTAATTATCCTTTTGTGGTCGATGATATAAGCTCCAGTTGAACATTGGAGTCGATATAATCGGCTTATCTCCTCCCCGAAAATTTCAGGTCTTGTGCCTATTATAGAAAGGACTATTTGGTGAGGATGCTGGCAGTTGTCAGTTTTCTGCTGATTTCTCGAATTCAAGAAATCAGCAGAAAAGTAGTAATTTGTAAGTTAAGGATATAGGTAATTGAATCACCTCCAGTGTACCATTGGTATTCATTTTATAATTTGAAAAAATGGTATTTATTTCTCGAAAGGTGAAGACAAACCAGAGTAATTTTAACCCAGACCTTCAACGAATGTAGGAAATAGAGCAAAGTATGATCTGTTACATATAGTTTACGTTTACTCCAGATCAATGCTTCTTATAAATGTAACAGTAGGTTTTCTAAATTATAACGTTTGTGCCATGTGTGCCTGAAAAAATATATGTTGTCCTCTAGCAAGGCAGAATTATGCGGTCTTTAAGAGATATGTGTCGCAGCAATAGACATATCGCGAAGTAGATGACAAGACAGAAATCGCAGTAATTTATGACTCATAAGTATTATGTTTTTGCTTTGTAGAATGTGCACATTCTTCCTCAGAAATTTCGTCATGTTTGACTCCATGTTCATGCCAACAATAGACTATCAACATGTCCGTAAGTAAATTTTCCAAATAACAGAGGAAAATCATCTGCTGTGGGAAATTTATCGTCTTCTGAAATTAATCATCTTTCTGTTTTACTCAAGCCACAAACAAATGCATTAAGCAACGGTCATAGACACACACACTACACACTCACACACGCACATACAAACACACACACACACACACACACACACACACACACACACACACACACACACACACACACACACACACA
>NC_068981.1:130979868-130980817 GCF_001194135.2 Octopus bimaculoides
GGCAGAATCATCTGGCAAAGGTGGGGCACTGGTCCATTTAGACTATGTTAAAGCTTTTGATAGAGTAAACCATCGTTACCTGGTGACTGTTCTCGCGCAGTTCGGACTGGATCTCGTTTTCCTCAGGTGGATCATACAGTTGTACGATAACATCGACTCGACCGTTCGGGTGAACGGTTTTCTTTCGAAGCCGTTCTGCATCAAACAGTCGGTTCACCAAGGGTGTCCGCTCTCCCCGTTTTTGTACGTAATGGCTCTCGAGCCATTGCTGAGAAAGCTGAGTGGCATCCCGACGAATCCAGGAGGTGGAGGATCTGTTACAGCGTACGCGGACGACATCACCATCATCGTGACAAAAATGGAACAACTGCAGCAAGTAGGTGAAACCATTAAGGTTTACGAGACGGTGGCAGGAGCAAAAATTAACTGGCAAAATCAGTAGGCTTACAACTCGGCACCTGGAAGGGCAAATCGATGTCTTCGAATAGCGTCGTAGGACGCTGGACGGAAGGCCCGGTTAAATTGCTAGGAATCTGGATTGGTCCAGATCTCCAAATAGAAAAGAACTGGTCAGGGGTTTCGAACAAGGTGACCCACATAGTCCAGACATGGTCTGGGCGGTGGCTATCCTTGAAAGGGAGGGCGGAGGTGGCTAATATGTTCATCGCATCGGTCATCATTTACCGCCTGACCGTCGTGCCCTGTCCGGATTCGTGGTTGAGCAAGTTGGAGAGGCAAATCTTTCGCTTTTTGTGGAAGGGCTCCGCTCCTCTTGTGAGACGTTCTATTTGCTGCCAGAAGCCGTTAAAGAGTGGGTTGGCGATGCCTTGGCTAATGGAAATGGAAAAAGGCATAGTGCTAGATATAAAAAATAAGCCGTTTGGGACTAGAAATAAAGGGGGAAACATGAAATTCTTCAAGAAGGCATGTGTCTTATGCGAAATCTGTG
>NC_068981.1:130981764-130984585 GCF_001194135.2 Octopus bimaculoides
GTAAACATTGGGGACTGGTAAATGGCGGTCCTGTTCATGGGGTTGAGTGGTAGCGGTAACCTTAGTGCAGGTGGTGCAGAATAGCAGCTGGTTCTAAGGTGGTATCTGCGGGTTGTTGGCGGTCAGAGGCCTAAAATTTGCCACAAGGCCATATCTCTGGTGATAGCAATACGATAAATCATATTTCTTGTTGATGGATACTGCGGGTTGTTGGAGAACATGCAGTTTTTCGCGGAGGCAGAGTCGGTAGTTGAGGGCGCCGGGTGAATATGGTGACGCTCTGTCGATAATAGCCCACTTGATGCTGGGTATTTCATCTCGGAGATCACGGAGTCTCCAGATAAAACGAGACAGGGAAGTACAGTTCTCTCTGTCCCTGGATCTGAACGAGTGCATATGCTGAGAGTATCCTCCCTTGAAGTCATTAGCTGTCATACCCGTATAGTACTTAGTAATGCCATCAGATGGTGTAAGGGTGGCTCTGTATAATACGGCCCTTGAGAGACAATATCTTTCAAGAGGATCTTCTAGAGGATATATATATTCCACAGAACCTCCCAAAACTAGAAGCCATTAACTAATATTCTTGCGTAAGATTATTCATGATTTCAATCAAGCAATATTAATATATATATATAATCACCATAAACCACGAACCCCCAAAATGAAGGATAACTGAGAATACATACATACATACATACATACATACATACATACATACATACATACATACATACATACATATATACATACATACATGCATAAAGGCAATCAGTTTCTGCTCCTATTCAAAGTTTGAACACTTTTTGTTAGATGTGCTTTCTCCATGCATGAATACACGCAAGTGGTTTTTTAGTCCTGAGAGGTGTTTCAAATTTGCCTTACAAACAGTGAAAATATATCTTATCTCAAAAGGCAGCGTCTTCTCTGATTTATGGACATTTAAATTCCTTGTTAGACCAATGCAGGACATACACGTCTTATTACAGATATGACACTTGAACACATCTGCTGGAATGATCTTTGTGTTATTTGGAGCAGCTATGTGAAAATGAATTCTGAGATGTGAAGTTAAGCCAGTCTTATAAAGGCAAGTTTTACCACATGTTAAGCAACTAAAAGATGACAGTATATGCGTTTAGCAAGGTGTTATTTTTCCATAGTTCTCTTTCAGTTTTGCATGCTTTTCTTTGTGTCCTTCAAACATTTTTTTAAAATTCCAGACCAGATCTTTTTTTACCATTTATTTGTCATTAACAATTGGTTCAACATCTTTTTATTGTATATTCAACTTCCCAGGACTGATTTTAGCAAGTCTTTGTATCGATGGTTTCGTTCGCTTTGTTTTTGCTTCTCAGCAGAAATCTCATTATGGTAAAACCTTAGGGTTGTGATCATCCCTGTACTAAATTGCTAGCCCACCTTACTTGATTGGAAACTAGCATAGTGTGAATTGATGAGATCCCTGCTCTCTCGAAACCATTGTATCTGATGTAAAAAAAAAACTTCCAGTTAATCCTAATAATTTAACGAAAACACTTTTGATAAAAGCTTTCTAAGAATTTTATATGGTGCTTGTAAACAGTCAATAGTTTTTTCCGAATAAAGAAAAAAGTATAGAACAAATGCGCTATAAACGACAATTTTTGTACTGACCTTGTAACAACTCACGATTCCAAAGAGAACCAAAAGACTTTGTTGCTTTTTGAATGCGAGATGCAATTTCTATGTCCAAAGTTCCTTTTGAGTTAATCATGCGTTGAGGTATTTAAAGGAATCGACTACAGCTAACGTTTCATCTTTCACATATATTTGAGGAAGAGTAGCGGCCTGCTCAGGAGCGGGTTGATACATTACTCTAGTTTTCTTAGCATTAATTATTAATCCAAAGATGTCACAATGCTTTGATAGAGTTCTGTGAACCGATCCCGCTGTGAGATGCCCAGCCATATTCATCAGTATAAAAGAGATTTCTAATTAGAGATTTAAAGATCTTGCTCTAAAAGTTTATCGTGGAGAGATTAAGGAGGTTTCCCGCAGTACGAAAGCGGATGTAAATATCCCTTTCAGAATCGCTAAAATCAAACGACAACGTTGCTGCAAAGTAAATACCCAAGATTATGGGGGCATCACGATCACCCTGCTTTACATCATTTTCCCCTGCAAAGGTTTCTGAGAGTCCCACAAAAGTTAATTCTAGCCTCTATACCTTTAAGGAGTAACTTAATTTTAAAAAAATTGTCCGGGCATCAGTACTTTTTCAAAACAGTCCAGAGCATATCCATATTCCCGTATCAAAAGCCTTACACAGATCTATAAAATAGTGATACAAAGACATATTTTGTTCTATACACTTACCCTGAAGTTGATGAAAAGTAAATATATTGATCATCTGTCTAGATCAGTGGTTCTCAACTGGATTCCACATGACCCCACCCCGAGGGTCCATATAAGACGTTTGGGGTTCCACGCAAGTAAAATAGTAAATTGAGGATCCACAGTAGTATATTAGGGGTCATGAAAAGACCCGTAATATACTATTGTATATATCATGCCGGACCACTGAAATCTACAAGTCTTTTTCATTCTCTTTCTGTTTATTCTCTCTTATTCCTTTCTGTTGAAGAGCATAGACTCGAAACGTAAAAGACTTTTTCATTCTTCCCGAGCGTCAAACTAATACACTTGCTTGCTGTTCACACACCTGTCCTTTGTTTCTCTCTCTCTCTCTCTCTCTCTCTCTCTCTCTCTCTCTCTATATATATATATATATATATATATATATATATATATATAAAGAATATATACACATATTGTTTTT
>NC_068981.1:130985496-130985893 GCF_001194135.2 Octopus bimaculoides
TATATATATATATATATATATATGTATATATATATATATAATATGTATGTATGTATATACATGTTTATTGTGTGTGTGTGCGTGCTGTGTGGAGAGAGAGAGAGAGAAAGGAAGAGGAAGATACATACTACACAACATAACACAATATACACACATTGCTATACAGTACATTAATAATAAATGGGTATTCTCATACACACGCATACACACACTTGTATATATGTATATATATAGGCAAATCAAAACTAAAAACACAAAAGTCAAAAGGACGAACATAATGAATGTATTAGGTTGACGCTTACTTTAAGATGGAAAAAAAAACACACACACATACACAGGTATGTATAAAAACAAATATATATATATATATATATATATATATATATATATATATATA
>NC_068981.1:130986045-130991114 GCF_001194135.2 Octopus bimaculoides
ATAAATATTTATACACACATGAAAAAAATGTTTCAACAGTTTAGCAATTCACATAAACTGTTGTCTAAGCAACTTGGATAAAGCAACTTGGTGAGTGATCAGCTCTTATCTTGGTAATAACAATAAAATGAAAGAAAAAAAAATATTTGAAAATAAATATTGGCGAACACACACATAAATAATACATAAACTGAACAACAATGGGTGTGAAATTAACAAGAAAATGGAGAACGGACATCTTTGAAAGATAAGCGACATTAATTTACTTGGAAATCATTTCAGAAAATAATTTTACCTAAAGTACTTAGCAACTGAAAAATGTCTCGTCTTTCATTTTCCAATTCCGACCTTGTTCACTCAGTGCATTTATTTCAGACTAAAGCTGGTGTATATAAGGAATTACATATTCACTGACAGTTATTTTCGTATCTTTTACATTTCAAACGAAGCAGGCGTAATTTTTTTTCTTCTGGTGAGATGCGCCAAGAGTGTGCAAACACAAGAAGCAATATGTTTGGAAATGACAAAATATAATGAATATAACCGGGGTGGGATAAATCAAGGGTTTATAAGTTGATGTTAAAGTGACCTTTGCTCCTTCACTTACCGCTTAACCCTCTCCCCACTTATGATTGTCAAACTATCCCCTCTCTTTTTGATTCCTATCTCTTCTGTCTTTTTCTTTGTTTCCCTTCCTCTATCATTATTTCTCTCCTTCCCTCTCTATTTCTATACTATTTCCGTCTATTCTCCATCTCACTATATTTCACTATTACTCCCTTTCTTTCTTTCTTTCTTTCTTTCTTTCTTTCTTTCTTTCTTTCTTCCCTCCTTCCTTCCTTTCTTTCTTTCTTTCTTTCTTCCCTCCTTCCTTCCTTTCTTTCTTTCTTTTTTACTTCCTTTCTTTCTTTCTTTCTTTCTTTCTTCCTTCCTTCCTTCCTTCCTTCCTTCCTTTCTTTCTTTCTTTATTTCATTCTTTCTCTCTTTCTTTCTTCCTTCCTTTCTTTCTTTCTTTTTTTCTTTCTTTCTTTCTTTCTTTCTTTCTTTCTTTCTTTCTTTCTTTCTTCCTTCCTTTTTCTTTCTGTTCTTCTCCTTCTATCTATTCTCTCTCTATCTCTCTTTCTGTTTCCTTATAACTATCTCTGTTCCTCTATTCCCCCCTCTTTCTTTAATCAATCTCTATTTCTGTGCTATTTCTGCTCCCCGCTCACTTCATTCACCCTCTCTATCTCTACCTCTCTCTTTCTCTCTCTCTCCTTCCCATCTGTCTCGCTTTCTGCGTGTCTGTCTGTCTGTCTGTCTCTGTCTGTCTGTCTGTCTCTGTCTATCTGTCTGTCTCTCTCTCTCTTTCTCTCTCTCTCTCTCACTCTCTCTCTCTCTCTCTCTCTCTCTCTCTCTCTCTCTCTCTCTCTCTCTCTCTCTCTCTCTCTCTCTCTCTCTCCCTGTTTCTCACTATAAACATGTTCTTCACTTTCTTTCTATCTCCACCCGGTTTTCTTTCCTTTTCACTCCTCACTTATTCCCTCATCCCACTCTCGCTCTCATTCTGGGTGTGTATTTGTGTACTTGTGTGTGGTACATGGTATATGGATGTGTGTGTGAGTGTGTGTGTGTGTGTGTCTGTGCGTGTGTGTGTGCGTGTGTGTGTCCGTGGATTATCTTGCACGTCATGTTTTTTCCACAAATATTTATGAAGAACGTATATTAAAGAAAACAGGAGACGGAAATGAATGAAGGAGATTTATAGTTTACTGAACACACATACACTATCATGCGCACGCTCGCATACACACACACACATACATACTTACACACTCTTCCGTACGTTGCATATATATACACATACCTGTACATGTACAATTATATATACATAACCCATATATATAAATATGTCTAGACAGATATCTGCATTGCGTTACCCGAAGAAAAGTACAGCCCCTTCATACACACACACACACACATAGAGATTAAGTCATATATGCGCATACAGATATGCTTGTAGAATACTACATTCAGATATATATATATATATATATAGATCTCCGATGGAAACGTTAGGTCCTCTTTCTTTTCTTTCCTTTCCTGAGCGTCCAATAACACTACTTTTTCCACGTCCTTGCGTTGTTTTTTCGCGTTTTTTTCATGTTTTTTCTTGTTTGGTCTTGTTTAAATTGACTATATATATATGTGTGTGTGTGTGTGTGTGTGTGTGAGTATATTGACTAACATATACATTACCACTATTCTCAACCAATTTTCGCCAAACTTTACACACATTACTTATGTCCTAAGGATGGTCATGCACTATAACATTTTGCCCAGAGCTCCCGCGTAAATGGATAAACCGGAAAAAAAACGGTGGTTTACACAGGTTTCTCTCTAATTCGTTGTGTTCATAGTTTTTTGTATGTAGGGTTTTCCATAATTTTTTAATCTATATATGATCGCATATTGCCATTAGAGAATATGTTTTAGTGGTTTACACATTTTTTGATTTATCATTTATTTTTATGTTACAATTGTGTATTATTACTTGGCTAGAGAATATTATAAAAGTGAAAGGATTTTGTCTGTTTATTTATTTCGACGGTCCATCTGCGACGGTGTTTAATTTGACTAGGAATACTGTACGCGATGAATATCAATATCAAACAATTCTAATCTCCATATTTAAACTGCATTAAACGTTGGCAAGCTTACCTTTATCTATTCTGAGTTACTTGATAGGTGATGTTCCCTTCCCTCCTTTCTATTTGTTGATACCTCTGTTTTAACTACAAATGCATTGTTTCACTTTAAGGATGCTTATTTACCCATCCATTACAATATATCGAACGCGACATCTTTTCACTGCGAACTGCTAAAGATTCAAAGCAGTATTTAGGAACTGAAGTCAAACTCTTCATGTCTTCATTTTTCGTTACCTGAAGTCAATTTCAAAGTGGTCGTACACTGAAAGCACGTAGCAAATACATTCCTTTAATTCTACTTTTTCAAGTAAGTATTACATTGCCATTTTTGAACGTACCAGTCATACTTCTCTCCGAAAAAAATAGCTCGCTTTGCTACGTCTTCAACATTTCTACGTCTTCCTTCAATTTCTTTACATCATTTATGTGGCTGTTTCGGACAAGAGCTTTCGCTTTCATGTAAAACGACTATAATGTAGTCATTATCTATAATCTACACCCAATACGCTTCAGTAGCTCTACTTTTCATCGCTTGCAAACTTATATGCCCTATGATCATTAAAGTGTAACAACCTCCACTTAAACCAGCAGTAGATTTGGTTTTCTGTTCCTAGGTTAATCGGAAACATAGATTGCCATGCTACACATAAACCTTCTCGGTATTTCAATTATTTCCAGACAACACGGTAAGAACGTCCATCTGGCCAAGGCCTGGCACCTCATTTCATTGCTATTTAAAGGAGAACTGGAAGAGGTATTTGGACGATTGCTTTATACTTTGGAAAGATAGCATGGACAAACTCCTCGATTTCAAAATAATGCTCAACAATATCAATAGCAACATACAATTCACCATGGAGCACAGCAATAAACAACTCTCTTTTCTCGACATGCTAATTAATATAGTCAATAACCACATCGAAACAGACATCTTCTATAAACCCACAGATTCAAAGCAATACCTATTATTCAACTCGTGCCACCACAAACACATAAAAATTAATATACCTCATAATCTAGCGAAAAGAATCTGTACCATAGTTTCGGACACCAATACTCGTGAACGAAAACTCCTTGAACTCAGATCAATACTAATCAAGAGACATTACCCAATATCTTTAATAAATAATGGAATCAAACGAGCTAAGGAAATAGATATACAAACATTAAGGGAAGTCAACCGAAATATTACACCAGACTTAAAAATACTCTCATACATCTCCACACATAACCCTAGAAACAATGAAGCCTTCAACATTATCATCCAAAATCTACCCATTCTCACTGGAGATAAAACAATGAACAAAATTTTAGGCTCACACAAAATTATCAAAAGCAAAATGCAACCGAAATCATTGAAAAAAATATTAACCAGCGCAAGACTATATCCATTAACAACGGAACCAAAAGTGAAAACAAAATGTGGTCGATCTAACTGTGGCACATGCCCCCACCTTTTGGAGGTTCCACTTTAAACAAGGTGAAATATCTAAGATTAAATCAAGTTTCACCTGTGCCTCGGAAAACCTAATCTATGCCATTACCTGCTTAGGGTGCGGTAATCAGTATCTTGGCCAAACAGGAATATCACTCCGTCGAAGAACCACTCTCCACAAAGAACAAATCCGCTATCCACAATACAGACAGATACAGGTCAGTGAACATATAGAAAGGTGTACTATGAAACTTAATCCTAATTTCCTAATTTTCCCCATCTATCAATGTTCACAGAATACCTCAGTACAGCAAAGAACGAATAATGAGGCAACTTTCATCAATAAATATCTTCCACAACTCAATATGAACACATAGCATAATACAGAATACGAGTAACCATTCAATTAATACTATTGACACCCATACATCCCATACACCATTCACATTACAGTATTATATCTACCTAATTGCACCAAATCTAGAACTACTTACCTCCCTTATACATAATGTTTTTACTCAGGGACAAGTAAACCCGACACTGTTCGGTAATCGGTGCGCACTCAAAGCCAGTGAACAGTAATTTTACGAAACCGGTATGCCTTTGAATCTCTTTAACAATTCACAATAATGAGTTTTATTACTTTCATTCCTACCTTAGTTCATCTAATTGTATATATCTATCGTTACTTTTCATAAAAAGCCTTTGATTTTTTTGATTTCCAATATGCATTTTCGCTTTTTTCCTTCTTACTTTCCCCTTACATTTCAACGTGTAGTTTCTATTTTCTTTTTGTAACACACACACACACACACACACACACACACACACACACACACACACACACACATATATATATACATATATACATACATAGGCGCAGGAGTGGCTGTGTGGTAAGTAGCTTGCTTACCAACCACATGATTCTGGGTTCAGTCCCACTG
>NC_068981.1:130991780-130992654 GCF_001194135.2 Octopus bimaculoides
GTGTGTATTTGTGCGTCTGTGTTTATCCCCCATCATCGCTTGACAACCGATGTTGGTGTGTTTACGTCACCGTAACTTAGCGGTTTGAGAAAAGGCACCGATAGAATAAGTACTAGGCTTACAAAGAATAAGTCCTTGGGGTCGATTTGTTCGACTAAAGGCGGTGCCCCAGCATGGCCGCAGTCAAATGACTGAAACAAGTAAAAGAATAAAGAACAGTATATTTTAGAGAAGGAATGACTTACGTTACACGATCAGTTGCTGATGTCCTTGAATTGAAACTGCAATCAATAGAGTTTACATACACTGTACTAAGCTCGACGGCAGTACAAGGGGTAGAGTAATAGACTCAATGATATTCAGTATTTACAATATGTGCAATAGCAGGTCGGGAAAATAAAATTAAATGGAAAATAAATAAATTAAAACAGAGTAGACGGGCCAAGCGAAGATTTGTCAACTGAATATAGCGTGAGGCAAATTCGAAGAAAAGAAAAAAGGAAGAGAAAAAGAAAGAAAGAAAGAAATCTAAGCCATTAATAGTAACTGGTCATACAATTAAGACAGTAAGATATGTATATTTATAGACAGAGACGTTAATACTATCATACAGACCTATATTTATATTCAAACGTATTCATTTACACAAATCACAATACGCATACATACTTTCTAAACAAATGTAAGTACACACACACACATACACATAAAGACATGTATGTTCGTTTATGTGTGTATGTGTATCTGTCTCTTTCATTATATGGCTTATATCTATAGTACTTTTTATTCAATCCTAGATCAGTCTTCATTCGTTTCATCTAATCTAATTAGGAGTATGTTTACGTGAATATATATATATATATATATATATATA
>NC_068981.1:130999599-131000663 GCF_001194135.2 Octopus bimaculoides
TTCAGGACTGAAAGCAGACTGAAGGTTTCATATTAGCGGCACAAGATCAAAGCTTGCTTACCCAAAACTACCAGGCTGATGTTCTTCAAGCCGGTTCTGACCCTAGAAGCAGATTCTGCGATAAATATGACTAAACAATACACCATCTCGTGTCGGGATGTCCTCTGCTGACACCAAACGAATACAAAAATCGTCACAATAGGGTAAGACAGTATTTACATTGGAAAATATGTAAACACACTACACAACCAGCACTCCTGCTTGCTGGTATGAACATCATCTTGATCAAGTCGTTGAAGGTAAAAATGTCACTATCTTCAGGTATTTTCCAGTCAACACTGACAGAATGATCCAGGATAATTGACCAGACATATTCATTAAAGACGGAGAAGAAAATACTTGTAGACTAATAGATGTAAGTGTTCCCACTGTTGAAAATATATCTGTAAAAGAATTTGAAAAATATAAGGACCTGGAAATTGGAATACAAAAGATGTGGCATATTAAAGCCAGAACTTTTCCTGTTATTGTGGGTGCCCTAGGTATGATAAGAAAGGGATGTCTGAAATATCTAGATAATATCACAGGAGAACCATGTCTCAGAGAAATCCAAAAGATTGTGCTGACAAGTACTGCTCACATCCTTAGAAGGATCCTATCAATTTAAATGTTTGCGTTGTACTACATGAAGATATTTTGCTACTGCCCCTGCCACTTCCCCTCCCCAAAATGTCAGTCATAATGTTACATCTCTTATCATTCTCGTGCCCTCGGACGCTGGATGTGTCGCGGCAAGTGATTGTAATAAACATGCATATTAAAAGTAAATAATGATAACAACAACAACAACAACAACAACAACAACAACAACAGCAACAACAACAACGATAATAATAATAATAATAATAATAATAATAATAATAATAATAATAATAATAATGCAGTGCCAGGCAGTGGCTCTCATGGCTTCTAATCTTAATTGATTGGAAGTGTTATCATGTACATTGTTTTGTCTTGGTATAAAAGATGGGCTACAGCAAATATTCTGCTTAATACCACAGATT
>NC_068981.1:131001328-131009324 GCF_001194135.2 Octopus bimaculoides
GAGGAGGAGGAGGAGGAGGAGGAGGAGGAGGAGGAGAGGAAGAATAAAGGTTTCAAATTTTAGTTAAGTCGATTACATCGGCCCCACTGTTCAACTTACTTTATCGACTCCGAAATGATGAATGGTAGAGTCGACCACGGCGGCATCTGAATTAAGAAGTAAGTACGGATGAACTGCCGCTAAGCATTTTGTCCGGCAAGCTAATGATTCTGCTTGCTCGCTGCTTTAATAATAATAACAATAATTATTAACTCAGAACATAAGGCCAGAAGAAATGCCGCAAAGCATTTTGTCCAGCGCGCTAACGATTCTGCCAGTTCGTCACCTTGATAGTAATAATCTTTTCTACTACAGGCACAATGCCTGAAATTGTTGGGAAGGGGACTAGTCAATTTTTCGACCCCCGAAAGGATGAAAACCAAAGTCGATCCCGGCGGAATTTGAACTCAGATTGTGCTAATGATTCTTCCAACTCAGTACGTGCTAATGATTCCGCCAATTCGCTGCCTTACATCTTAACAGTAATAATCTCATCTCATCTCATCTCATCCCATTTTCTTCCCCCACTTAAACCTAAGAGAGTCGAGGGGGCAGAGTCCTCAAGCACGCCTTCCATCGGGTCATCTCAGAAGCAAACGTCTCCAATTGAACCAGCTGAGTCTCCAAGTGAAAGTAGCCAAAGTTATGGATGTTGTCCAATCATCTTGCTTATGGTCTATCATTGAGTCCCCTACCGGTTGGTTTTGCCTGTAGAACCTGTCCAGTGATTCCTTTCTGAGACATTCTCACCACATGTCTGTTGTATCAGAGCTGTTATCTCTCAACTTGGAGAAGCATCAGCTCTACCTGGAGAACTACTCTCATTTCTGAGCCACGCTCTCTCTCGAGCAACGTTGCATCAAGAGCCCTTCGGAAGAACCCTGTCTCAGACGTCTGTACTCGTGGCGTATTCTTTCGGTCACTACCCAAGGTTCATGACCTAGGTATGGGTAGGAACGAACACCGAATTGAAGATGATTGAATGCGGAAGTTGTCTATAGAGATACAATTCTATATTTAAGAGATGAGGAATTATGTACTTTATTTGTATTATCATTTTCATTCGACGGATATTTGTCCTCATCTTGTTTGTTGTTAATGCAACGTTTCGGCTGATATGCCCTCCAGCCTTCTTCAGGTGTCTTGGAGAAATTTCGAACCCCTGGGTTCTCATTGCTAAGGTGTTTTTCCATGTTATTATTATTATTATTATTATTATTATTATTATTATTATTATTATTATTATTATTATTTAGGTCATTGCTTGGAATCGAATATATATATATATATCTTTATATATGCACACACACAAACACACGCATATACGCACACACACACAGCTATGTGCACATATATATGTAGCTGTCTATAAATTATATGATAGAAAGATTAAAGTAATAATACGATGAGGAGTGGAGTTTCCGACGTTTGGGAGAGCGTACTTCTTCAGAGTAACGATGATTGGGACAAAAAAGGGAATACAGAAGAGTTTAATTCCTCTTGCCCATAATTTAAATTAACTGCTGGGAGGGGTTGATTTGATCGACTAAACCTATTAAGTGGGTGTTCCGGCATGGTTGCAGTTTAGTGACTGATGCTAAAAAAAATGTTAAATTGTAAGAATCCGTCTTTATCGACTTAGTAATTCCTTCTGTTCAGAATATTACTTCGATGGGGGTTCAGAACTTATGAAAATAATGAAATTTATTTAGATGTTGGTACTACGTATTTCAGAGTTTAGTGTGACTATTTTATCTGTTTTATCTAGAAAATTAGTCATAGTTAAAACAGAGGAAACATTCCAATCTCAGGGTATTACAAAACTATATCCATATATCGTACACAAAGTTAGAATTACTATCCACAACATACATTCAACGTAGTGTCCTTTCTCTATTATATAACATGAAATAATTGTGGAGGCGCAATGGCCCAGTGGTTAGGGCAGCGGACTGGCGGTCATAGGATCGCGGTTTCGATTCCCAGACCGAGCGTTGTGAGTGTTTATTGAGCGAAAACACCTAAAGCTCCACGAGGCTCCAGCAGGGGATGGTGGCGAACCCTGTTGTACTCTTTCACTACAACTTTCTCTCACTCTTACTTCCTGTTTCTGTTGTGCTTGTAATTCAAAGGGTCAGCCTTGTCACACTGTGTCACGCTGAATATCCCCGAGAACTACCTTAAGGGTACACGTGCCTGTGGAGTGCTCAGCCACTTGCACGTTAATTTTACTAGCAGGCTGTTCCGTTGATCGGATCAACTGGAACCCTCGACGTCGTAAGCGACGGAGTGCTAACAACAACATGAAATAAATATATAAGTCTATCTAGGTAACCTCTACATGGTCGCTAAATTTACTAGAAATAGTAGCTAACTCTCTCATTGAATGCATTGGATATTGTCGTCTTAGATTTTATTATTATCTTTGTACGTTTGTTTTGGTCGTTTTATCGACAACAGATACGAACAGAGAACATTGACCCCTTGCAATTTTTAGACTCAGAACATCAAATGATGTAATAGAATACTTCGAGACATTTTCTCCTCCTCGAACCTATAGTGATGGGCATGACGTTTTTTTTTTTCTTTTTTAGTATACTAAAAATATCAGTTGCTTATTTATATATTGTAGGTAAGTGTGTAGAAAAAGATAGCAGCAGACAATGCTGTAGACATAACACTAAAAACCAACAAGTACTGATAAGCAAGTGCAGACAAATTATATGCGTTATCATCATCTTCATCATCATCATCATTATTATCACCACCACCACCACCATCACCACTACCACCACCATTAAGGCGGCGAGCAGGCAGAACCATTTCGAGTGTCGGCGAAAAATGCGTTGCGGAATTTCTTCCCGCTCATTACGTCCTGTGTTCAAATTCCGCCGAGGTTGACTTTGCCTTTCATTCTTTCGGGGCCGATAAAATAAGTACCAGTTGAATACTGGGGTCGATATAGTCGACCGACACTCCCAGTCTCCTGAAGATTACTGGCTACATGCCAAAATTTCAAACTCTTAAGTTAGTGAGCTGACAGAATCGTTAGAGCGTCGGACAAAATTTGAGCGATGTTTCTTCCAACTTATTGTGATCTCAGTTCAAATTCCGGTGAGGTCAACTTTGCCATTTATCCTTCTGTCAAGTACTGGGTTCGATGGTATCGACTACTCCCACCTCTTAAAACTATTGCCCTTATGCCAAGATTTGAAACAACTATTATTATTATTATCATTATTATTATTATCATTATTATTATTATTATTATCATCATCATCATCATCATCATCATCATCATCATCATCATCATCATTATTATTATTATTATTATTATTATTATTAAGACAGCGAGCTGTCAGAATCGTTAGCACGCCGGATAAAATGCTAAGTAGCATTTCGTTTGTCTTTACGTTCTGGGTTCAAATTCCGCCGATATTGACTTTGCCTTTCATCCTTTCGGGGTCGATAAATTAAGTACCAGTTGAGTACTGGGATCGATCTAATCGACTGAACCCTTCCGCCAAAATTTCAGGCCTTGTACCTATAGTAGAAAGGGTTATTATTATTATTATTATTATTATTATTATTATTATTATTATTATTATTATTATTATACCGACATCGAGTTTCCCCCAAATACTTCTCAGCGCCCGAAGATGTTTCACTTCCCGATGCGGAGCGAGTGGACTTCACTGGTGGAGAGCCGGACTAAGATGAGGAGTAGAAGTTGAAAACAAAACAACAACAAAAAAAAAACCCGAAAGAGAGACAGAAAAAAAACAAACATATGGACAAACAACAACAATCCTCATCCACACAAGAAGTAGAGAGAAAAAAAATCAAACCAACACAAACAAATTCAACCAAAACAAACACTGCATCGATACCACCACCTCTAACATCTGAAGAACAAGCCATCCCCCACACTCAACCACAACAACAAAAATCACAACCACAACAACAGCAACAACAACAACATACAAATTAAAAAGACTAGCATTACAAACTACAGGCAATAAACACAAAAAATAATGAATTAATGAAGTTTATAATAACACACACAAACATTACGCCAGAAGATTTTGTCACACCCACAATCTCCCTACCTGCATACATACAATCATTCAAACAACACAAAACACATACACATACCCTTAAAAACCCAGTTCCCACCGAAAATCCGAGATTTTCGAGGGAATATCACCGAGATAATTCCTGGTGCTTTACTGTTGGAAACACCCTAAGCTAACTTTTCTGTTTAGTTTAACCCAATATTTGCCACGAAGGGGCTTTTCTTATCATCGTTTTATCATGACCTGTTGCTATTCCAGTTTTAGTTTGGATTTCAGTTGTTTTACAACCTTTGATATTTCTTCTTTTTCTTCATAGTTGTTAGGTACTATGACTTCTGTTTTGTATTTGTCAGCTTCCTTAAATACTGAAAACAGTTTTTCCACTTTGTTCGTGTTTTGTGACTATTTGTATTTGTTTTCCTTGCTTCTGAAGTAGGTGTTTCTGTAGTCCTTATGGTGTTTATCTTGTTATAGTTTTCTAGCTGTATAAGGCCTCTACCACCTTCGATACGTTGTATATATAACCTTTCTATGTCAGATGTTGGGTGGTGCATCCTAAGTCCTATCATTATTTCTCTTGTTTTCCTGTCTATTTTGATTAGTTCATTTAGAGTCCATTTAAGAATATTGTAGCTGTAAAAGGGACGGATAGAGTGTTGATACCTATTATCTTGTTTTTCGCATGGAGCTCTGTTTTCAGTGTTAATCTAACTCGTCTATAGTATTCTTTTCTTATGGTGGGTGTTTTATCGTATCTAGTTCATTGATTTTTAAGTATTTGTATATCTGGCTTTGGTCTAATTCTCTTGTTTCATTTGCTTTATCTAGTATGACGTTGCTACTCTTAACTAGTTTTCCTCTTTTCAAGGTTGCTTTGGCACATATTCCTAAGCCAAATTTCATGTTTATTTCTTTGGTAAATCCATGTACTGTCTGTAGTAATGTTTCCAGCTGTTTATCATTTGTACCGTACAGTTTTAGATCGTCTATATATAAGAAGCGGCTGATTGTTTTGCCGTAATAGTTGTATCCACCTCCAGTTCTGTTTAGCATGTCAGATAAAGGTGTCAGTGACAAGCAGAGAAGCAGTGGAGAGAGTATGTCACCCTGGAATATTCCTCTTCTAACGAGTATGGCTTTGGTTTTGATGAGTCCCTCTTTTATCTGGAGCTAGCACTGTCTACCAATTATTCATGGAATGTTTTATATATTTTATAATTATTGGTGCTACCTTGTTCATGGATAATGTTTCTAAGAGGAATACTATCAAAAGCCTTTCGATAATCGATCCAGGCCATTCTTAGACCTTTCTTCTTTCTGCGCCTGTCTTCAGTTATGGCTTTATTGATCAGTAGCTGATCTTTACAGCCGTATGAGCCCTTACAACATCCCTTCTGCTCTTTTGGAAAGAAGTTGTTTTCTTCCAGATGCTTGCACATTCTCTGCAATATTATTGCAGTAAAGGCTTTGTAAATTGTAGGGAGACAAGTTATCGGTCTGTAATTTTGTGCGTTTGCCGTTTCAGTGGATTTGCGAATTAGGATAGTTTTCTCTTCCGTGAGCCATTCAGGTATCATCTCTGGCTCTGTTAGTATTTCATTAAATTTCTCAGCCAGCTTTTTATGTGTTCCTGTTAGGTATTTTAACCAGAAGTTGGGGATCTTGTCGTGCCCGATGCCTTCCTGTTGATTCGGTTTTGCATTGCCTGGTTGACCTAGGGCTCAGGGTTGTTCAGGTGCTGTGTTCGTTGTTTTGATAGACCTTTTCTGATGTTGTTCCTTCGCCGACCATATTTCTATCAAAAATAGTTCCATTTTTTTCTGCTGTTGGTGCTGCATTGATCTCTCTTTTTTTTGCCAAGGTCTTGGTAGAATCTTTTGGCGTTGGAGTTGAACAGTTTGTTTTGTTCAGAGAAACGTTGGCATTTCTCGTACCGGCAGATTCTTTGTGCTTTGGTGAGGATATCTTGCTTTAGCTGTTCTTTTACCTCATGTATACCTTGTTCTGTAATTTTGTATTTACGTAGTATTTTTCTTCTCCTCGTGTTGCTTAGTAGTGTTGATTGTCTACTAGTTACATTGAAGATTGACAGATCCTTTCTCTTATTTTCTATTTTTATCTGGATATTATTTATCCACAGGGTTTGTTTGGGTGGTGATACACCTATTTGGATGGGTTTTAGGGGGTATCCAGCTTCTTTTGCATCCACAGAGGCTGCTGCATATATTATATCATCTAGCCTAGTCATATTGAAATTTGTTTCTGTGGCTATTACTTCTGTGACGAGCAGGTTCATGCTATTTATTATTGATGTTGTTTTATAAATTTTAATTTTTAGGAGGTACAATCGGTGGTCCGTACTGACACCTGTGGTTTTCAATTGTTTGATTATGCTCATTTTTAGAGTATCATAATCATTAGTTTCATCTTCATTGTTTCCAAGTTTCCAATATATTTGTTTCGTATTCCTTCCCGTTAATATTTTTGTCTGTGTTCTGGTTTGGTGCATTTTGCTCATCATTACACATTCCTACAGTCTGGGTTAGTTGTCTTTCGTTCTTTACTTCGTTTTTGTTGGACATGTTACGTCTGTCTTCGTGTTTTACAGTCCCCGTGCTTATTATATTATTTGGCATTGATGTGTGGTTACTATCTACGTTTTCCTAATGTATTTTTCCTTTTAAGTGTTCTATTTCTACTTCTGATACTTATTTTTTGTATTGAGAATATATCTCCGTATGTTAGCTAGTTTGTTAGGGTTCATTGCTGTATCCAAATCTTTATCTAGGTTATTTTTCTTCAAGATTATATATATATGTGTTGTTGTGAGTTCGTACTGTGTGTAGAGCACTGCTGTAAAATAAGCATGTAGGATTGAAATATATTCCTCGCGTGTCCATTTATGCTTTTTGTAAAATTTTATTTGCAGGACATTTTGATAGTAGTCATTTTCGTAGGGTACCGGTCCTTCTGGTGTTAAATGGTTTTGAACGTGTAGTTTTTCGAACTTTTTGTGTAACAAGTTTAAAGTACATATTTCTCGTTTGCTATCCTTGGGGTGAATAATACGAGTATGATTTAATTTATTTTTCATTTTTTCTGCTTGGTGGTTGGGGACGGAGATGGTCTGTTACTGATTGGATCATAATGTGGCGAGTGTATTTACTCGTGTTGTGCGAATGATGGAGATGATACATAGTTAGAATACATAATTTCATTTGGAAACTAGGAATAAATTTTAATGGGTATTACTTACTCGGATATAGTCCAGCACTTTATCAGTGTGGAGAAAGTGTTTATACGTGTTGTGCGAGTAACGGAGATGATACACAGTTAAAATACATCGTTTCATTTGGAAAATAGAAATAAATTTTAATGAGTATTACTTACTCGGATATTGTCCAACACTTTGTCAGTTATTTTAGGCTCCATTTGTTGTCTTTATTCCCAAATGTTTTGGGGTAGATTTCAGAGCAGTGTTTTATCGCTCTCACATGTTAAACGTCCTCGGTGTTCTCTGGACCCGTTTGAAAGGGCTAAAGACAGACACTTTCCTCTTTGGCCAAGGCCTCATCAACTTTTTCAAGTTCCACTTGAAAAGGAAGATGAGAGTAGAGAGGGAAGTGCTGTCTCATAGCAAATTCGTTGAAAGATGGGTGACTGTTGGAAGAATGGCCAGTATAAACGGACCAATTCTGAGAATACACTTGTAAAAAAAAAAAAAAGAGAAAAAAAAAGGTAACGTAAAAGGAGAAAGGACTCTATACCCCTTTCTTATTTTTTCTGACCAGGCTCCCGTGGTTTTATGGGTTTTTCCACGTGTAACCTTTCCTTTTTCGAAGCGCCTCCCCCTTTGGGAGTTCTACTTATTTATTTATCTA
>NC_068981.1:131010202-131010905 GCF_001194135.2 Octopus bimaculoides
TATATATATCTATATATCTATAGGAAGAATTCACAAAAAAAGACGAAGACAGGTGGTGTAGACAACAAACAGATGTATTAGTTTAACGCTCGGAAAGTGAAAAAGTCTTTAACGTTTCTAGCCTACGCTCTTCCACAGGAAGGCACACCAAAAGAAACAAGGAGAGAAAGAAAGTACAAAAAAGCTAAGAAAAGTTCAAAAGGTTCAAAAGCTTCGAATGCCGTGGTGTATTGGAGCGATTTCTCATCAACAGAGGAGTCCAGTGTAATCCATGGACAGGAGAGGTGCAGCTGAAGTGTACGAGAGTAAAATATCAGTTGAGACAGGATCAACTGATGCGACCACATGAGCGTGTAATATATGGGGAGAATTCACAAAAAAATAAAAAAACGAAGACAGGTGGTGTAGACAGCAAATAGACGTATTAGTTTAACGCTCGGGAAGTGAACGTTGTATATAGTTGATATCCATTTAAAAGAAGAAAAGAAAATGGAGATTGGGAAGTTAATAATTGTTTATTATGAACAACAAATTGGCCAACTTCGCTTCTTACAGCCGCTTCAATGAATAGTAAATGATTTAATTACAAATTTGTATATTAAATTTACATTTTATCATTTCATCAGAGAATAATTTCATCAAATGATAAAAGAAATGGGCTTATCAATTCATTTTAGCAGACTCAAATGGCGTAGTGGTTCAG
>NC_068981.1:131011927-131017349 GCF_001194135.2 Octopus bimaculoides
TATATATATATACACACAACCATATTCTTAAAATACATAAACATAAACCTGCATTCACAACATCTACATACTTACACACACAAACATGTATACGTACATGCACACGCACACACTCAAACATATATGTATGTACGTACTCATACATATACACATGTCCACACCCACACACACGCACACGTATATATATATATATATATATATATATATATATATGTGAGTGTGTGTGTGTGTGTGCGTGTGTGTGTGTGTGCGTGTGTGTGTGTGTGTGCGTGTGTGTGTGTGTGTGCGCGCAGTCAATTTCCTTGACGTATCTCTAGATTTACAAGAGAATATTTACAAAGCCTATAGGAAGCCCAACGATAGACTAAGTTATATTAAGGTAGGCCTTGCCACACACCCCTCATAGTGTTTAAGAATTTAGTTAAGAATATTAATAAGAGACTTTCTAGCCTCTCCTTTAATATAAACATATTTAATAACGCTGTCCCACTATATAATGATGCCGTTAAATATAATGGATCTAAAGAGGAGATAGGTTACACCCCTAATAGATCAGAAATAAAGAAAGGGAAACATAGACACAGGAAAATTATCTGGTTCACACTCCCTTACTACCACGAAGTGACCTTTAATATAGGTAAATATTTCTTATCACTTATAGATAAACATTTTCCAATACATCATAAATATAGAAAACTCTTCAATAGACGTAGCCTAAAATTTACTTTTAGTTCCACTCCGAATTTTAAAAACAAAATTATGCACAATACAACACAACACGAAGACCTGTGTCCACTAAATGGAGCCTGTGCGACCGAGGCCCTTATTTATAAAGCCACTGTAAATTCCACGACTGCTAATAATACAGTTTCATCCAACAGATATGTGGGTATCACAGAGGGAAATTTGAAAGCAAGATTCAACAATGATACCTTAAGCTTCAGACACTGGAATAAACGAAAACCTACCAAATTACCCAGTTATATATGGTTCTTAAAAGAACAAGGTATCAACTACAGGATTTACTGGAATATCTTAGCCAAGTGTAAACCTTATACTAACGGTAGTGCCAAATGCGGTCTTTGTAATATGTAAAGATGGCTCATCTGGAAAAGTTCCTTAGACCCTGCTATATGTTTAAATTCGAGAACTGAACTCTTTGGATCATTTCTACATGTCACAAAATACCTGTTACGGCTTTGGACCCCCAAAATCACGGCTAGAATCCACATTTCTACTAAGTTCCCGCACAAACTTTCCCATATATTTTAACTTCCATTAATTTTTAACTTTTTATATATATTTTTTTCATTTTTCTTTTTTCTTTTCAATTGTGCGAGTGTGTACGTGTGTGTGTATATGTATATGCATTTATATATATTATATGTATGCATGTGTGTGTGTGTGTGTGTGTGTATGTGTAAATGTATGTACATGATTGTAAGACTGTGTCCGGTGCAAATGTGCGATTTTCATGCACACGCCCCTTCACTTATATGGATATGCACATGTTTGTATATGTCTGGGTGTATGATGGGAGAGTGTGTATGTATATATGTATACACACACACATATATATATTATACATGTACGTGCGAGTGCGAATATACGTCTGTATATATATATATATATATATATATATATATATATTTATATATATATACACACACATATATTTGTAGGTATAAATGTCAAAATATGTATTATGTTACGTGAATACATGTAAGCACCAATGTGTATATGAGGATGAGGTTGCGTATATATATACATATATGTACGTGTTTGCGTGGTTATGTGTGCATGTATTTGTGGATATGTGTGCATTTATGAGTACGTACATGCATATATGTTTGTGTGTGTGCATGTATGTATACATATTTGTGAGTGTACATGTATGTAAACGTTGTGAACGTAGGAGGTTTATGTCTATGTATTTTGTGAATATGTTTGTGCGTATATTTTTATATATATATTTTATACACTTTTTATATTTTTTATCGTTTTTCTTTTTTCTTTTTTCTTTTTCTACCTATTAGAATTACTTCCCTTATATTTAACGTTTTTTTTTTATAGCGTCTGTTGCCATTAATAACCGACGAGAATGTATCATAGCATTTCGCTCCGGCATTCGAAATTCCGAGTACTATAATGACAATCCTTTACTGTTTATTATAATTTATAACATATATAAATAGTCCTCTCTTTCTTTAATATCGAGCTCTCATTCTTTTGTTGTTACATATTATTATTAAAATTATTATCATTATTATTATGTTGTTTTTTTTCTTCTTTCTTCAAATTTTCTTCCATTTCTCGCCGAGTGTTTTCCGTACACCTAGGGCAGAGAAACTCGTTGTATGCATTCCCAGTTTACACACGCAAATTCACAGGTAAAATATGTATTAAAAAAAAAATAAAATTCATGAATGGATGTTGTTTTCACAGCGATAATGCTCTTCTCAGTACATGAGTCGTTCCAGTTAACACAAATTTTTGCACTTCCTGTAGGGATGGTAAGCCTGGTATCATTTTCAAATAGGTTTCAGTACCTTTTTTTTTTATTATTCCTAGAGATCCTACAATCACTGGTACAGTAGTCTCCTTTCCTACAATCACTGGTACGGTAGTCGCCTTTCCTACAATCACTGGTACAGTAGTCGCCTTTCCTAGAATCACTGGTACGGTAGTCGCCTTTCCTACAACCACTGGTACGGTAGTCGCCTTTTTTTATTATTATCATTATTATTATTATTATTATTATTATTATTATTATTATTATTATTATTGCGTTTTGATGTGTATAGGTATTTCAAAAACACTGATCTGTGGAACATTTGGATTTACCTCGTACTAAATATAAAATGTATCTGCGAACAAATTTTGCCAATAAAAAGCAATGTAATTCTTGAACATTCGTATCACTTATCCTGGGGTGGAAAGCTAACGTTTGCTTTCGGACAATTATGTATACTGCATTTTGTAAACTCACGTTAACTTTTCTTGGAATTGTGGTAAAAGGTATTAACCACAAGCATGTACAATATCGACCATGCACAAACCACAAAAATATTTGAAAATATTGTTTCAATATTTAAAAAAGACCAACAGAATGAAAAAGAAAATGAACAACATTGAGCAAGTAGATACAGTAAATATTCAAACCAATAAGCAGGAAATAAAAAAGCATAATGTTGTTTATAATGTTAATAGCTATAAAGTTTGCTATAATTGCTTGTCAAAGAACCCACTCGGTATAGGTCCGCTAGTAGAAAAGAAAAAATATATAGAAAATGCATATTATAAGGGGACTGTATTTTC
The DNA here is from genome assembly GCF_001194135.2 of Octopus bimaculoides. NCBI lineage: Eukaryota > Metazoa > Mollusca > Cephalopoda > Octopoda > Octopodidae > Octopus > Octopus bimaculoides. The sequence continues at coordinate 131,015,246 of NC_068981.1, forward strand.
TTTTAGAATTCATAGAGGAATTAAAGAGGGAGAAAGTTAAAGCTCTAATATGTCAAAAGACGAAAGGTGTTTCCACTTACCCAAAAGTAACAGTTTAAAGGTGTCCTGACCAGTTTGTTAAATAATGTTTTTAAATCGCTATGACAGAGCGTATCTGTAAGACTGATGTTTTGCAATAAGCACATTTTATGGAATAATAATGCGGAAGTAACACACGGATTTTGCTTAGGTCAAGGATGGTTCAATGCTGGGATTTAAGCAACAACAACAAAATTTTATAAGTTACAAGCAGGATGTCGTGCAGCACATTCATGCCAATAGATTGATGCCGCAATAAAATGTTGACGGAATAAATGAGTCACACCCAAAGACTTTATTACTGGCGTTAATCATTGCATCATCGTCACCTATGCGGCACACTATGGTACTCCAGATATGTAAATGATATCAGAAAATTTAAAAAATGATATCATAGGGCATAAAAGAAAACGTTTTTTTAGTTATTTTACTTCTGAATATTAATAAAATCTGGATTTCCCCTCTTAATCTCTAAAGCCATTGAACCTAAAGTAATGTTGAATAACTTCTCAAGAGAACGCTGGCTTGAAACAACGGAAACAATTGAAAATGGCGGCTAAATTTTCTTTTAACATTTTTCCTTTATTTTATTTTATCATAGCTAGAAAATGTAAAAGCGGCGTACTTTGTGGAATTACACGTTAGAATAATAAAAAGAGAAAAATATGTGAGAAAGAAAGCTCTAGAGACTGCCGAAATCTGAACGTTTCAATTAATTTTCCTCAGGAAGTTTTTACGTTTGTAAGGATCAAGGTATTATCGGATCGAGCGAAACGAAGCGTAATTTTGAGATATTCTTGATTCGACTATGTATCAGCTGCTGAATTATATAATATAGTCACCTGCAGGGAACGATTCAATCACTGTTCCTTCTGCATATCTAAAGAATTGAAAAAATATGGCCGAATAATTATTTATGGTTGTAACTACATCGTTTCTCCAGGAAATCAATCATCGCTATTGCAGAAATTAATAGAAGTAACTCCCATCTACATCAGTATGACAGTTTGAATTCTGTTATCTGTATCTGATGATCTATAGTCATTTTCATAATGAAAATGGTGACTACTTTTGCAAGAATGCAACTATCACATAAACACAAAGGAAAGGTATTGAAATATTTCAGATATGTTTTATGGCAAACGTTAATAGTTAATCAGCATATTTGTTTATTTTACATCTAAATCTTGGGAAAAAAGGAGAAAGCAATTATTGTCATCAAAATAAAACTATGAATTATGCAGATTGGAGATTTAATTAAATAATGGTTAACCCGAAATGCACGCTATGTTTACGCTTGTTTAAACCATTTCATTAAAGGAGAAAAGGTTAGATAGAAGTTGGAAACCACATGGACTGTATGACTGTAAAATTGTAATGAAATAATAATAATAATAACAATAAAATCATTTCAGTCATCGATTATAGAGATTCAGGATATGTCATCTTCCGAATATTCGCAAAAAAAACCCCTACAATTTATTATGCAAAGAAATGGGAAGCTGGGACATTAATACTTTCCACAGGAACATTAAAATCATAAATAAAGTGAAGATTTTAATATTTTATTTCTATAATATTAGATTTATTATAAAATATTTGTTCCCTGTGAATAATACATTCATCTTTTCATCTTTCCTCTGATCAATAAATTAGTACAAGTGAGTTCATTTGATGCACAGTTAAGCACAATTCACCCTAGCCGATACAATTTCAACAGAAGATTGAAATTAGTCCAGCCAATCCTTTTTTACTGTCCACGAATAATGGTAAAGCACTTGGCCAGAAAAATGGTAAAGCACTTGACCGGAGTCTTCAAGGTATGTGCGTTCGAATCTCATGGTTGGTTGTTGACAAATCTTTCCGCTTTGTAAGGGTAATTTACCCAATATTTCTGATGTTCTAACGGCGTTTCTGCGTTTGAAAGTAAATAATCATCTTATTTGTATATATATATATATATATATATATATATATATAAACAATATATGAGTATATGCATATATATGTACATGTATGTACATAT
>NC_068981.1:131017864-131018611 GCF_001194135.2 Octopus bimaculoides
GTGGTGCGCGCAGGTGCATTGTCGTGATGAAACCACCACTCTTCTCCTTGCCACTGTCTGTGGCGGTTTCGTTACACCGCGTCTCGCAAACGCTTCATAACTATCAATTAAAATATTTGGTTAACATTTTGACCCGGAGGAACGAATTCTGTGTGGACAATTCCTTTCGCATCGATAAAACAAATCAGCATCGTCTTGACATGGGACTTCACTTGATGCAGTTTTGCAAGGTAAATCACAAGAAAACATATATGTGAATTAATGTAAACTTATCTTGTATTCAATATTTCGGGGTTATGACCCCATTTTCAAGAAACAGACGAATGTTGCCGATGTGCATGAGTGTGAGCGTGTGTGTGAGCGTGTGTGGAGTGGACATGCGCGAAAAGGTGTTGCTATAGCAACCAACTAGCTCCCTTTAACTCTCTTCAGTTGTTGATTTCGGGTTTCTTTTGGTGTATGAGGATGGCCTCAGAGATTCTAACGTTACCCCTGTTCCACTGTGTTGTCTTGATGTGCGCTGTGAATTCCCGGGTCTGGCATTTCCGTAGATGTTTCTTCACGGAAGTGTCTGCCTGCATGTGTTCCTTAATGCGTATATGCAGTTTTCTTGTCATGCACACTGGTACACACGCACATCGGCAACATTTGTATATTTCTTGAAAATGGGGTTAAAACCCCGAAATATCGAAAACTAAGTCTACATTAATTCACATCATATTTGTTTTCTTGTGATTCACCTTGCAT
>NC_068981.1:131018694-131020728 GCF_001194135.2 Octopus bimaculoides
ATATATATATATATATATATATATATATATATATATATATATATATATATACATGCACATATATATATACATACATACATACATATATGCATATATATACATATATATATACATATAGATATATATATACATATATACATGCATACATATACATACATACATACATACATACATACATACATATATGCATACAAATATATATGGACATATATATATATAGTCGATTCAAACATGAACAAGCAAGAAAAAACACGAAAAAACAACAACGCGTGGACGTGGAATAAGTACAGTGTTATTGGACGCTCGGGAAAGGAAAGAAAAGAAAGAGGACTTAACGTTTCGAGCAGAGCTCTTCGTCAGAAATATAGGAAAAGTCCAAAGAAGGGAAGACAGAGAAAGAATATCGCCAACGATGCACACGCGGTCACGTGTGTATACATACAAACACACACAAATACTCACGCATGCGCTCTCACACACTCACGCGCAGACACAGAGACACACACACACATTTGAGCGACAATAATGGTTCAAAGGAAAGAAAAGAACGGAGGTCTTAACGCCTTCTATGCACGGATTTAAGTCAGTTACTTGTAAATATATACATACATGTATATACATATATACATACATATATATATATACAATACATCCTTGAATTTTGTCCTAGTTCAAGGAATAAAAGTGTTGGTTTCGAAATGCTTTTTCTAAAAATTATAACACACCGTATGCGCTCGCACAAATATAACACAGTTACATACGTGCACACATCCATACATTGTTTTAAAAATATTTTTGAAAGTATTTCTTTAAAATATTATTTAAGACATTACTTAAAATATTATTTAAAGAAAAACAAGATTTTCTGAGGACAGTTTCTAGTGTGACCTCGATGTTAGACATTTAAGACGATTAGAGTATTCCCACGAGAGCCAGAAGTGAAACAAAAACCGCAAGTTTCAAACGGCCGTTTTTTAAATTTTAAATTTCTTTTTTCTTTTTGTACGTTTTTATAAAAAATATAAAGATAAGCGTTTTCTCCATAACTTTCATATAATATTTCAAAATATATTCAAACAACAGATAATTCAATAAAGAGAAAAGAGACAAGCTCGGATTACCAGTTGAATAACCGACAACGTGAAACTCTGACTTCTGGGATTACGAGCCTTTCAGTTATAATGTATTAAAGAATACTATATATTAACATATTGACGTCTGTAATTTATCGCTTCTTGGCGAATCAACACTTATTCCATGCACACATACAAGGCGTTTACATCTAAACATACATACAGGTTAAAATATCTACAGGTGTTAAGGCGAAAATGTCAACACACTTGTTTCAAACCTGTAGATCAACAAGTAAAATTCTATAAAAACGAAACAACTCCATTATATTTTGAATTACATTTTAATTTAGAGTGAACTAGTTTTCTCTATCCAATATTTTATATGTATTTATTTGGCATATTTTAGTTAAACATACTCATTTATTTCGGTTTTGTATTTGGTTTGCAAGATACTTAATTTGAACACTTTCGCTGAAATGTATTGAGGTGTATATCGTGAGGGTCATTTAGAGTTGGCACTCCGTCGCTTACGACGTCGAGGGTTCCAGTTGATCCGATCAGCGGAACAGCCTGCTCGTGAAATTAACCTGCAAGTGGTTGAGCACTCCACAGACACGTGTACCCTTAACGTAGTTCTCGGGGATATTCAGCGTGACACAGTGTGACAAGGCTGACCCTTTGAATTACAGGCACAACAGAAACAGGAAGAAGGAGTGAGAGAAAGTTGTGCTGGAAGAGTACAGCAGGGTTCGCCACCATCCCCTGCCGGAGACTCGTGGAGCTTTAGGTGTTTTCGCTCAAGAAACACTCACAACGCCCGGTCTGGGAATCGAAACCGCGATCCTATGACCGCGAGTCCGCTGCCTTAACCACTGGGCCATTGCGCCTCCACTTCGTGAGGGTCATTATGCCAAGAATAAACACACACAATGCATAAGTTTATTATGATATAATGACCCCC
>NC_068981.1:131020925-131027745 GCF_001194135.2 Octopus bimaculoides
TTAAGGGTAAATACAGTAATCCCTCACCATATCGCGGTTCAATTATCACGGTTTATTATTTAAGCTTACGTCGATTTTTCCGTGGTGTTGTGTTACCTTTATAATAGAATAAATATATACAAATCATAAAAATAACAAGAGTACTCGGACAGCGCAAACCTCCGCTAAGGCAACACCAACGTCGTCCTCTCACTCAACGATTAGCCAGAGAGGATTTTTAAAATGAGAATATCTGAAATAAACCAAACTGCTCTCACAATTAAGAAAACTATAAATGAACCGGACCGCCTTCAAAAATTAAGTAAAAAAAAAACACGAAAAATAATCCAGAATCTTTTTCCAGTAACGGATCGATCCCAAAATCTAATCAGTTCGTGCCAGTCACAAGGCCAAACATCCCTGAAAGTTTCATCCGAATCCATCCAGCGCTTCTTGAGATATCTTGTCCACGGACAAACAAAGAAACAAACAAATTCGACTGAAAACAATACTTCCGTCTTAGCGAAGGCAGAGGTAATAATAAAAAATATACATTACAGTACTGTTTCTACTTCACGGATTTTCACCTATCGCGGGGTTTTTTAGAACGTAACACCTGCGATAGTCGAGGGATTACTGTATATTTTATCAAATTATGATGCTCTTTTGCAAATCACTGCGTAACAGCTCCATCATTGCCAATAGATCTAAATGTCCCTGATTCAATGCCGGGATTTCGCAGGTCGATGAGGTTCTCCTTTGTTTTCGAAATCTATGGATCTTGAGCATGCTTTTATTGCATGTGTATGCTTCGTTAGGCATTTGATGGAACTTTTACGAGCACTTTCAGAGGCATTTGCTCTTACTAATTTTAAAACTCCTATTTTATAGAGCTTTTGGACCATCCTCCACCCCCAACCGCCTTAATTCATAATTGTCAAAATAGATACCGCTCTATGTTTTAACGCTACTGCTGGCATTGTCCATCCCTTCGCATTGTACTTATTTACATGTTTTTTTTTTTTTATATACAATGTCCCAAGCGGCTTTGGGCCACTTACAACATATACTACTTTTCCACATTTATTTATTTATTAATGCCAACCCGTATAACGTTCTTAATAGCTTGCTCTTTGTTTTTAAATCTAACTGACCAATTATATCGAACGCTGAACCTTGGTCAATCTCATTACGGGCAATAGGTGGTTGGACTTTACAACATATCAGTAAGTAAATAATTTAAATTAATTGTTGAGCACTTTATTATGATTAACCATTAATTAGTACTATAAACATAAATATTAAGAACTATTATGATTACTTCAAAACGTTATAGCACTCTCACTCCCTCTTTGTCTAAACTTATTGGCGTATCCCGTTATTGTAATTTTTTAATTTTTACTTTCTTATTACTTATTCACCCTATTACCGCCATAAAATAATTAACCCACTAATTACTATTTTAAGCTTAGTCATTTACTCAACGTCCCAAAGTGACATATAAGCAAAATGGTATGATTTAAATATATCAAGCTTTCCTCTCGAGGCTCCTCTTCTTTTCTATTCTTTTCTTTTATGTATGTACTTTTCTTCACTCTGATGAAGCTTCGTGTTACAAATCGGATGTATCACCAAATATGATGAATATTTTTTTTAGAATTTTCAGTGGCAATTGGAAGCAGAAACAGCTGTTAGATGGGATACAGTCTATTTGTATTGAATTAAAAAATAATAATCGATGTAAGTCAACTGTTGTTGATCAATATTTCTCCATTTTCTGTTTACTTCATAATACATACATATATATATATATAAAGGCCTGATTATCATAATAATATGTTTGGATCTACATTGTAATATAACGTGGATTTCAATTTGCTCTTAGCTTACTTGTATATACTGTGCTCAATGAAGGAGCTTGTATGTGGTCGTTCCATCCATAATAGCGACCAAATCTCTCTAAAATTAAACCCTGATACGTAAAAAGGATGGACATGGTGGATAGTACAGTCCTAAATGAAGTGTGTTTGCAAAAAAAACATTTGATAGTCGCTGTTTGAATGTATTTGATCCTAGTGCATTAGATCAGGTCTGAGCAAGGCCAGCAGCAGTAGCAACAACATCATCATCATCATTAGAAGCAGCAACAACAGCAACAACAACAATTACACAGACTACAGATTATGAAAGGAAATAGGTTAGTTTACTTATAGGCGAGTTAACAATTTGAAATACGAACTTACCAGTAGTTTTAATGACTAAAATGCATATTTGGTAAGCAGATTTGTGCGTGAGTTGGAGCGTGCGTGCGCGTGTGTGCTGGAGCTGTTTATGTAACCAAACTCAATTAAAGGACGGAATGTAGAAATCTAAAATCATCAAATTCGCAAAAAATACTAGACTTCTCCGTATCTTTCCTGACTGTCGCACACCTATAATACTGCCAAAACTGTATCCTAAAATCTGAGGCTTCTTTTCTTGCAGGGTCTAACAATACCCAACTATTAACGTTTGTTGACCTTCTATAAGATGCTAATAACTCACACGCTACAGTACTGCTCACATATTTGAGATAGTGTAACAGCTACACAAAGATATTATATATATACAGTAAGCAAAGAAAAGTTTTTCTATTTGACAAGCAAACTTTTACTCAGCCCGACCCCAACAACACTAAAAATAGTAATAGTCAGTAATGATCAGTATCACCTCACTGTTTCTTTTATTATCCCTACAACTGTTCTTTGGCTTTTGAACTATCTAGTTTTGTACCATATTGCAGAAGTCACGTGATTAATATATGTATTTGCAAGATTCTCGATGTGAAATCGTGTGTTGAAGCAGACAATTATATTTGGGAATGGTCATATTTTTGCACTGTATATTTGGTCTTCACGTCAGTGACTATAACAGAACAAGAGGAGACACGTGGGATGGAGAGTCGTTGAAGAGGTCACAGGATGTATGACGAGAAATTTCAGACAAGTGACATTAAAATAAGAATAATAATAACGTTAAAGTGAGGACCAATTAATAGGCAAAAATATGATCGTCCCGAAATATAACAAACATGCGATTAATGTTTTACCCCTTCTTCTGTCTCTAATACTATTTTTGCTGGTTTAAACAGATGTAGAGTACGCGATGCTCATACCATTTTCAGTTCCTCGATGGTTGGTAGGTAGAAGGGGAAAATTATTATCTTTAGACGAGAAACCTGACCCTTACACTTACAACAAAAGTGAATTCTTCTAAAGACATCCACGAACTAGGTGGTGGTGTCAATCTGGGTAACGGATGAGGCATAAAGAGGTTATTATATAAGACTGCAACATAGTACTTTAACTGAAATGTGGTTTGATTAATCTCAGTTACAGAAGTTAATAGCACGGCTAATTATTAACAGTAAATTACAATTATGAAAAGCAATACGACAGGACATAGAATGTTAATTATATTGAAGTAGTGTTTTAGATGATAGCAATTTAAGATTGCTTACAGCAAAAGGATATTGAGCGTTCTTACAGCGACTGCTTCTTTTTCTTTAATTACTGGGATTTCGGTCTTGAATAAAGGAGAGGGAGTAGTTCAACCACAGGATACCAAGTGTGATAGAATTGATGTTGTTGTTGTTGTTTTGCTCGAAACGAACTCTGATCAAACAAACCTATATTTAAAAAATGCATTACAGCAGTAGTTATTTTTTCTCAGGTAATTTATACTTAAATGACTTAATCCAATACATCTATTTTAAAATGAGTGTTGTTCACGTGAGATTTGGTTGATATTTCTTATTTCTTTATTGCCCACAAGGAGCTAAACATAGAGGGGACAAACAAGGACAGACAAAGGGATTAAGTCGATTACATCCAGCCCAGGGCGTGACTGGTACTTAATTTATCGACCCCGAAAGGATGAAAGGCAAAATCGACCTCGGCGGAATTTGAACTCAGAACGTAACAACAGACGAAATACCGTTAAGCATTTCGACCGGCGTGCTAACGTTTCTGCCAGCTTAGTTGGTATTTCTAGCAAGTTGAGCGACTATATATAGGTTTACTGGTTGACTCGAGCGTAAGTCAGTTTTTGTGTATGCTAGGTAACTAATAAAATTAGTAGAGCAACAATATTAATAATATTTCTGGGGCTAAAACTACCTCACATCACGTCGAATATTCCAATGAAAGCAAAGGTTTGATTTTTTACGCCGAGATTTTCAACAAAGTAAGGTTGTTGGGTTTCCCTATATGGTAATCCACTGAATATTGTCGAACTGGTATCTTGACATTCACTATGAGGAAACTCTTCTTTGAAGCAATAATTTTTCAACTATGATCCATAAACTAATAAAGCTCTAATCCGTTAATTGAGTCCGATGTGATTACTTGCATCAAATATCGATTGATTGAAAGCTCCCGAAAATTGATGAAGCTTCGTGAATAAAATCGAAATAATTGCATTCCTTAGCTTGCAATTACTAGAGGTGTCCAAAAGTAGTTCCTTGCTTCATCTTCATAAATTCAGTGTGATCTGGAGATCTTGTCTGCGCTGGACAAAGCCAAAATCCACCTTGACAAAACCAATTAACCATTCTACATTTCGGTATCGTTTTGTACATCAGATTAACTTTACTCTTCTTTAATTCAGCATTATTCCTGACAAGAATTCCTCTTGAGTTTGCCTGTTGTAAATGGCTATCCATTTACTTTCGTAAAATCCCCATAATATTGATAATTTATAAAATATAAAATATGAAAACTATATAATTTATATTAAAGTACTGAGTTGAAAACCAAAATCCTTAAATTCAACTCTATGAGATAATCACAAGAGACCTTTACAATTTGTATGTTAATGCAAAAAGTCAAATTTAATTCTGTTTTTTTTTTCTCTATCATTATCTATTATTTTCTTTTCGTTTCTCTCAGTTTTCAGTGAGTGGTGTTCTGTTTTTTAATAAGCACACGTGTTTATCGTCTCGTAATATCTTCAAAGTAGTGTTTTATTGCGATACAGTATATAAAACTGTAAGACGTAGCCAACAAGCTGATGTTTTTTCATTGCTTGTAGAGGGTAATATGAGAATGTGCACTATTCTGCATATTTTTCTCTCTATTAAATATCAGATTGATATATTTAAATAGTACTATACTGATATGTCTGACTTACAGCCGTACCCTTAGAAATTTAAGTTAAGAGTATTTAGTTTTGGTATTTGTATTCAAGTTATTTTTATGCGCAGATTAGGTCGATGACCCAGTTGAATTTCTTTGCTTCATCTTTTAAGCAGTAACAGTGGTGCCAGATAATTCTGTCTGCTCTAGATAGCTTTTGAATTAGAATTCCATGCCTCCTGCGAGTATTTGTCAACTTACTACTGCAGCGTCATAGGTTATTTACTGCGTTTATAGGATAACTATCAAATAATTGCCAGTTAGTAATCTTATCTACTTGTAATCTATAGTAAGTCTAACATTCATTTTAATCTAAGCTGTTTGCTTGTCATCGATGAGAGTAACAGATCAGCAAGCGCTTAGCTAAACATGTCGAAGGTTAGTCATGCAGGCTGAAGCCAAAACAAATACGCAGTTGTAAATATGCAAATAGAGAAGACAAATCTAGTTCTGGCTGCAATATTGTATTCAAAACAAAATATGATAGAGTTATACATGTTAAGCGTAAACACTGGTTGATATATTACGTTTCGACAGAAGGCGGCGAGCAGGCAGAATCGTTAGCACGCTGAGCAATAATGCTTGGCAGCATTTCGCCCGTCTTCACGTTCTGAGTTCAAATTTCCACGAGGTCGACTTTGCTTTTTTTTTTTATCTTCCCTGGGTCGATAAAATAAACACCAGTTGAGTCCTGGGGGTCGATGTAATCGACTTACCCCCTCTCCTGAAATTGCTGGCCTTATATCAAAATTTGAAACCGATATATTATGTTTCGATAGACTCGTCCGAGTCGGTAGAATGAACATTAATAATACAGAGTAGAGTAGTGTTATCCAAACTTTTATAAGGGATAACTGTCTTTCCATGAGCCCTTGCACAGCACTGGTACCTTGCAAAGTAATGAAGTATCTCAGATGTATTTGACAGACAAATAAAATTTAATAACTGTCTCAGTAAGTATTAAATGGAACACTGGTTTAGTACAGATGTACTGAATAAATATAATTATAAACAAGTATTCATAGATGAATATCGAATATGGTAATTAGGTTTTGGTAAGAGCATCCTCTTTGTTCTCCAGATCACAGAGGCAAGAGCTCTTTAATGACCCATACACAGTTCTCTTGTAGTGTTTAGATAACCTCTAATTTAAGAATAGCCACTGAGATAAAGTAACACGAGACAGCGTAACATTGGAGGTGGATTAACACAAATGAATGTAGTATTACAAACATAATTCATTGGGTCACTTATATTTAGTATACTAATACGTACATTATACATAGGAGGGAGTTGGTGTGTGCCTGTTTATGTCTGCGAGCATGTGTGTGCGGGGAGGCGTGCGGCTGCGTGACAGTGTCTGCGTCTGTGCTTCTATGCAATTAAAATTCATATTATACGAAAATAATATTACGCACACGCACTCACACACGCACGCACACACACGCACACACACATACACACACACTATATATATTAAAATGTTTTAATATATGTACATATATGTACATAGAGATTATGTTGCTTGCAGTGTTTCTAGATATTTAAATGCACACATCTTAATTAGCACGTATCGCAGATATCGTGCTCTATCGTAATATTAACTTTCCTATATCAACAAGATATTGCAATGTACATATTCAAGCATTTAGTCTATAATATATACT
>NC_068981.1:131027845-131028658 GCF_001194135.2 Octopus bimaculoides
TATATATGTATATGTATATGTATATATATATATATATATATATACATACACACATATATTTTTTCAAGCAGACATACATACATACATGTATGTATGTATGTATGTATGTATGTATGTATGTATGTACGTGTACTTGAATCATTGAGAAATTTGAAAATAAATCTTTTTATGAAGCTGCTCAAATGCAGCTGCTGATAAAATATATAATGTCTTCCACTGAATACATTACACATTTGAACAGCAGCTGCTTCAAAAGTATCATCAAAGTACCACCTCACATCGCAACATGATGTTGTTGTTAAAATAATACTCAATGCCTGTTTCTATTATTGAATATATTAATTACATAACAACATAAGAAATATTAGTGCAACATTCTCATCAAAAATTCTACCAAGTATAGATACTACAAACAACGAAACCTGCTTTAGTTGTTTTCGAAAGAAAAAAAAACCCTCCATGTGCAGTAATAGAGGTCAGTTGCCCTGCAAATTCGAACATTTCTTCCAAAATCAATGAGAAGGAGAATATCTATTGACATACGCTTCGAAAATTACGGTATCTTTGCCATAATTATAGTAGTAAATTCACATTTGTATCAAAAACGGTTTTTGTGAACTTGGCTATGTTAGTAAATGATAAAATGACAATCTGAAAAAGCTGGGGTTTTAAGGTAAAGATAGAAACTGGCGATCACACACTTTACAAATACCATCTGTGACCAGAACGGTGAGTATATAAATTGTAGCGTTGAAGCTCTCACCAGGAGCTTACACACGCACTCGTAGTATATATATATATATATATATATAT
>NC_068981.1:131028775-131033361 GCF_001194135.2 Octopus bimaculoides
TATACGTGTATCACATATTTTACAGATATATATATATATATATATGTTGAAAATATGTGGAAAACATAAAAAGTGGAAGAGAAATGCCTTCGTTTCACATACTTTAATATCTTTTTATAAAGAATTTTTTTCTTAATATAAGGCGTAGGAGTGGGTGTGTGGTAAGTAGCTTGCTCACTAACCACATGCTGACCAAAGCCTTATGAGTGGATTTGATAGACGGAAACTGAAAGAAGCCCGTCGTATATATGTATATATATATATTTGTGTGTGTGTGTGTGTGTGTTTGTATGTCTGTGTTTGTTCCCCCCAACAACCGATGGTGGTGTGTTTACGTCCCCGTTCGGTAAAAGAACCGATAGTATAAATACTAGGCTTACAAAGAATAAGTCCGAAAACATAGAAAACGAACAACGAAAAAAACAAACATGCAACATAAAGAGCATACCCCTTGACTGTGGCCATGCTGAGCACCGCCATTAGTCGAGCAAATGGACCCCAGAACTTATTCTTTGTAAGCCTAGTATTTATTCTATCGGTTCTTTTGCCGAACCTCTAAGTTACGGGGAAGTAAACACACCACCAAATAATAATTTAAATAGTTATGTTCTCCAGCTGTCAACATGTACAGCAGTGAGTTATTCTCTGCAGAATTGTTTCCGGAATTTGGCGCGCCAGAGCTGAGGCATTTTGAAAAATAACCCCAATGTAATCGGTAGAACTGTATGCAAGTCTTATTTCATGAAGACAATTCGTGTATAGTTCTGTAAATTATATTGATTCTAGAACGGTTGTACTGATGAGAACTCGGCTGTTGTTACGTGAGTAAAACGTTAATGTTCGAAACCCGCGGTACACAACTAATTATTTATTCTGTATATTCCTCATTTTATCTTGTTCTGGTGCTTTGCGAAGTTTTTTCTGAAGAACATTATTTTTCTTTGTGGTTGGGTCGTTGATGACCTCTTTCTAACATATTGGATGTCCACCTAGTGGTCATCCCTCATACACGTATATATATATATATATATATATATATATATATATATATATATATATATATATATATATATATATATGTATGTATGTATGTATATGCATGGCACCTTGAGCATGTCTCTTCTTCTATAGCCCCTGGTCGACCAAATCCTTGTGAGTGGGTTTGATAGACGTACACTGAAAAAGCTTATTGTGTGTGAGTGTGTGTGTGTGTGTCTGTGTGTGAGTGAGTGAGTGTGTGTATGTGTGCGTGTGTGTACAAAAGAAATAGTTCTGAATAAGTTACCTAGTTTATAATTGATGTACATGGATGGTGATTTACACGGCTATAAGTCGGAGTTCAATAACTTAACACATGTACCTAATCGATTATATGATCGTTTAAGTGAAAGAACGTTCGTCGCATTCGACTTGAAAGTTGGATCCTTGTTATTTGTCACTAAACGTAGCTCCCATTGAATGATCCATGTCACATGAAAAACACTATTTAAGTATAATGTTGCTACACAGAAGTTATGTGGATAACTCAGTCGAGTCGATATTAATTTTCGTTCGGGAGTGAGATAGTTTCTTGATTTGCCCTGAGATTATTTTCTGAACGAGTCGTTTGGGATCATAATAATAAGAATAATCGTCTGTGATGGTAATTGAAAATCACATCTGTCTAACCCTTATCGAATACTGTAGGCTATTTCAATATTTGCAGTGTCTATGAGAAACATAACCTGTTTCTATGTAATCTACTGGAGTATAAATGTTTTAAATTATAATGGAGGAGTCATGCTTTTATCTCTAACTCTACGGGGTTATCGCCAACGACTTCAAGAGCTTTTGAATTCAGTTAAGTTCAGAAGCAGGATAAATTCCACTCCCCTGTCCTATTATATTTAATGAGGAAGGCGAACGGGGAAATGTATGAGGCAGGGGACTGAAATTTATCCTCTGGTCTTAAAGGGATTTAGAAGCTGATTACTCTGGGCCTTTAAGTTGTTAGCAGTCACCCCGTATTGTTCCATTGAGACCCTTCCCGTGTTGTAATTGTAGCTCTAAATACCACAACTTTGGGAGAACAATGTCTTCTCAGAGGGCAAATTACAAGATATCTGAAATTGCTTGTGGAATGTTGGAATTGGGCCACTGGAGTTCTTAACGGATATATGTGTATATCCCTCTGGATAATACCGTTTTCTCATTTGGTTTCCCCTTAAAAGTAATATTAAAGATCTAATGTAACATTTGGTCAATTAGTTTAGATAACTTTAGAGAAAATAAGTCATTTTTAATCTTTTGCCTGTTCAAAGTGCTTTCATAAGCTTATCCTAAACGTCTATGCTTCAGACCTTTAGTTATCTCTATTTTCCTGAGCAATATAAAGCTTTCCTTTTATAAATTACAAGTTACACTGGCCGTTGAGAAAAATTGGGAGTGAATATCATATATGATGCACTGGACACCATAGATATCTGCCCTGTGTATCACATGATACGCAGGACAAGCAAACTTTAATCCCAAATACTTAGATATGCCTACCGAATCTAACATTGAATCTAGCCATGATTTTGTGTTCGTCTTGATAAAGGAAAGAATATTTGAACAAAAATAACAATTGAAGAAAATGGAAAGTTTGAGAAAATAGAGCTGAAAAAACAATGTTGGAAAATTTGTTCAAGGATATACGCGTATATATATATATATATATATAGTGAGGTGCCTCAATTTAAGTGCCAAATTCAACTGAATTTTAATTATATATATATGAGATGTTTTGGCATCCAGAAGACCCAAAAGGCAGGTAAGTGCTACGGAAGGACCGCTGTTAAACTCCCGGTTCAATAATAGCATGAGTGAGGAGTCTAAGGCAGGTCATGTGTGAGAGTTTATATGTTAAATAAAATAAGATAACAAGGCCAAGGCAGTTTGATATTCCTATGACATTAATAAATAGAAAGGTGGTCTTACAGCTGTTTCAGGGACATAAATGATACCCCATCATCAGAGACCAGTTAAAAAAAGCTTCACTAGAAGAAATTATTCTGGAGAGGGAGAGATATGCAAGAAATTAGATATAATGCAGAAAGTATAAAAGAAAAATATGAAAATAAAAATACATGTTGGATTTTGAAGTAGAACATATAGTTTTATTTTCATGTTTTCCTTTTATAACCCTCACTCTCTGCTTTTAACCCTGAACTTCGTAACCATTGATGCGTGTGTTTCTGGTCGACATCAGCTTGTTTGCTACGAGCCTCATACTTGCCATGCAGAGGTTTCTGTTCCCATCTGCTAGCTAATTTTTCATGTGCTTTTGTCTTTGCAATTAATTTTCTTTTCTTTGCAGCCGCAGTTGGCGCATTTCCTTCAACCTGATCAATCTGGTAGGTATCTAAGAGATCAGTAGCGAATTTTTTGCTCTCTTTTAGAACAGAGTGAAGTCTTTTCGGTCTTTCATGTTTTTCAACAAGTTTTAGCATCCAATCGTGGGTTGTTTCAAGGTATTTGGCCAGTCCGATTGTGGTGGTTTTGTACGTAAGTTCAAGCTGGATCAAGCCTCGACCTCCCTGAGCTCTGGGAAGGTAAAGTCGATCCACGTCTGCCTTTGGATGGTGCATCTTATAACAAGTCAGTAGCTTACGGATTTTTTCTATCAAATTTCGTTATTTCACTGGTATTTCAATTAAGCACATTGAAGCTATAAAGAACAACTGGGACTGCTAAGGAATTTATGGCTAACACCTTACTATATACATTCAGCTAAGACTGCTCGAACTCTTCTATAACATTCCTTCCTAACCTTCTCTTTCATGCTTGCATGCTGGCTGGATACCAGAACCTTCATTTATTCCTCGGTATTTATAGGTTTGTTCCTACTCAAGTTCCTTTATTACTGTTTCGACATCTAATTCGATTGAACTTGACTTTACCAGTTTCCCTTTCTTAAAAGTGGCTTTGGCACGCTTTTCAAGGCCAAATTCCATCCCGATATCATCACTGAATCCTTTCACAATATGTAGTAGTCTTTCAAGCTCTTCATCATCTTTGCCATATAGTTTTAAATCATCCATATAAAATAGATGGCTTATTTTCCTGTTGTCAATTTTGTAGCCATAACCCTGTTCTATTCAGTTCACTTGAGAGTGGTATTAGTGCTATGCAGAAAATTAGTGGTGAAAGTGAGTCACCTTGGAAAATGCCACAGTTTATGCTAATATTGTTTGATCGCAATACTCCATTAGAATGATATAAGTGGAGCTTTGTGTTCCTTAGTGACATATTATACTTTAAAAAATCTGAAATCACAGGAGAAATTTTGAAAATGTCCAGCGATTTCAGAATCCACGAATGTGGTATGCTGTCAAAGGCTTTTTTTATAATCAATCCATGAAGAGCTGAAATTTCTGCGCTTGTTATGGCAGTTCTCAAGGATCATGCAATTAAGTAGCTGATCTTTCTCTTCTCTTCTATTATTATTATCATTATTATTATTATTATTATTATTATTATTATTATTATTATTATTATTATTATTATTATTATTATTATTATTATTATTATTATTATTATTATTCAGTAGTTTTATTTTTATAATG
>NC_068981.1:131036233-131039529 GCF_001194135.2 Octopus bimaculoides
GTAATGCTGTATTTGTACAGTATTTTTGTTTTCTTCTTGTTACTTAGTAGTGTTGATTGTTTACTAATTTCGTTGAGAATCGATAAATCTTTTCTCTTTTTTTTAATTTTGTTCTGGATGTTATTTATCCACAAGGTCTGTTTGGGTGGTAGAACTCCTGTTCGGATGGGTTTGAGTGAGTATCCTGCTTCTTTTGTGGCTGCAGTGGCTGCCGCATATATCATGTCATTTAGCTCAGTGATAATTATTATTATTATTATTATTATTATTATTATTATTATTATTATTATTATTATTATTATTATTATTATTGAGTGAGCGAGCAACGCATGCCATCAAAGTGACACTGAAGTATAAATATACGAAGGCCAATGCACCCATCATGATTACCCGGCTGATTAGGGTACACCAGGCACATGCATCACAACAGTATGTGCGCGACATGGTGATTGTATGTCAAGATAAACAGTACATGACATTATTTTTTTTTTTGTTAAAATTATTTTTTTTTGTTAACCTTTGTATACTAATTATATTTTCCTTCCTTTTCATGTGTATACTTACTTTTTTGTTTGTTTAATTACCTACTTTATTATTTCCTCATTTGAGAACCCCCACACTTAATAATATCTGTTTTGTATTGTTCCCCTCATGCTTCACCCTGGTAGCAATTAAATGAAATTATTATTATTATTATCATTATTATTATTATTATTATTATTATTATTATTATTATTATTATTATTATTATTATTATTATTATTATTTTCGTGATTCGAAATCTAGAAAATTCGTGACTGTATATACCGAATCTTGTAGGGGCAAACAGTTGATTTCCAATTAAATATTTCGAAAAAAAAACATTGACGAACTGCTAGACTAATGAAATCTTGGTTAGTTCATTCAAAGAACAAAAGCTGTATGTGCCGTTTTGCTTGCAACCTCTTTTCTACCTACCAAACATCACCAGCACTTGATGGATTTTCTAACTGACTGAACGTACTCAAAATTCTGGAGACACATGAATATAACATTGAAAATAAGAGGGAGATGTTGTGCTGGATGATAAGAATAAATTTAAAAAATGCTGTGGATGAGGAACTTGCAGTACGAGAAAAAGCATGCAGCACAATTTTGAAGCACTGGGGTGAGATGTAACTGTCATAACGTTTTTAAGTGAAAGAGGGTGTTGTATTTGTAGGTCATGAGAAAAAGTGTGTCTCACCAAATAATGTCCATGGAAATCATTGAACTTATTGAAGAGTTCAACCCGTATTTACATGAACATCTCGATAAATGAATGAATTTAGAAAATAAATATTACTTATCTATCCAAACACGTGTATGATGAATTGATAGAAATCAAGTACAAAATGAAATTGTGAATCAAATTCACAACCAATAATAAAAAAAAGAAACAAAAGTATACTGACTCTATACCATATGCAGTTCATTCCCTCACTCATGAAGGAATAAAGGTTATCAACAGTACTTGGAATGTTTTTTTTTTATATTTTGGCAATTTACATGCTATTTTGGTATTTTATACACACAGGAAAATCTAGATATTTTTTCTGGAGGGCTGAAGTGTAACAAGATGGACTGCTCACTATGAATGAGTCAAGGTAGTTAAAATGGATACACGGGTGTTTTATAAGTTCTCAAACATCTTTGAAGACTCCTAGGAAAGGCCTAATTGTAAACGAGATCCAAAGAATTTATGCTACAAATCGACAAAGTTGAAATATGGTATGTTAACAGTTGTTTCAGAAAGAAGTATTAGAGTGTTTCAAGAAAACAACAAACACCAAACACTGGGTTTTAATGTATTTGAAGGTTATCTTCTATTATCATCTTTACTTTCTTCTATTAAAGCTCTCCGAAAAAATTCAGGCGGCAGAATACCACACCATGAGTCAGAAAAATTCGCCAGAGGTTATTCTGATGCTTCTAAACGCATTGTGTCGAGAAATTGGTAATACAATTACGTAAGAGAATTAGCACATATGAACTGATTGCGAAGAAATTAAAGTTCTCACAATTGTTGAACAATTCTAAACCTGAAGGGGACAATATTAAACTTATCATATCATATTACATAGATGACATCGGCCACAAATTAATTCAAATCCCAGAACATAGATGAAGACGCGCCATGCAAAATACAATGCACAAAAATTCATCAACTTATTTGTGAGCTATGTCCAATTGAAATGTTCCGCAATATTACTACTGCACTTAAGCTGTACTTGATAATGTCTGTCACGAGCTGTGAAGCAGAAAGTCATTTCTCAAAGCTATTTTTTATAAGGAGCAAATTTTGGTCTACCATGACTGAAGAGCGCTTAAATTCTTTATCCATATTCTTTCTACAAAATGACATTGCAAGGAGTCTCTCATAAGACAAAACTTTGGGCAAATATGTTACTAGAAACATACAGGAGAAAGTATTTTGTAAAATATGTTTTATGTAACATTATTCTCATGGGAGTTTAAAATAAAAGATTATATAAACTTTGGCCTTTGCTAAATTATATTTCATCAGTCTACGCAGCATCAAACATGTATGTATAAATAATCCCTAAATTTCATCTCCCGTCTTACAATTCAAAATCTATAAGGTATAAGAATATTTTATACCTAACAGTGATTTCCACATGTACGGTAAACAAAAACAGTAATTTCAATAAAAACCTGCGACGAACGCATCAATATTATTTTAAAATTTGTAATAGCCTTTTATAGAACAAACACATTGATGAAGGTAAAGTGTGTTGATGCAGAGCTTGCTAGTGGTAGGAAGAAGGTCTCTGCATGGCCCCATTTTCATAGAATCTGCAGTCATACCATCCTCCATGCATGGATAACAATGCTTTCAAGCCTTGTTAGATATTTCCCTATTGTTGCTGGTTATGAAAGGGTCGTCATATATTTCAAACTTCAAGGTTAAAATAAACGTAGGTTGGTAACTACCACTGATATTTATCTCGGTTGTGTCTGGTAGCTGGTATTATTTATTACTATCTTGCTACCGGTCTGGTAATACTATGTTATCGTAAGATGTTTATCTTGTCTGCAGTTTCGACCAGATTCCAATGTAAATCGATGTTGATAGCCATGACTGGAATACGATCTTATTTCTCCTGTTAAGTTTCTAGTGTGTGTGTACGTGTTTGTGTGTGTGCGTGTGTGTGTGTGTGTATTATGTGTGTTTGTGTGTGTCTATGTGTGTGCGTGTGTATGTTATGTGCGTTTGTGCGTGTGTGTGTACATATATATATATATATATATATATA
>NC_068981.1:131040160-131042228 GCF_001194135.2 Octopus bimaculoides
TGTATATATATATTTATATATATATATATATATATATACATATAGATAGATAGATAGATACACATATATGCGTATGTGTGTGCATATCACTTGAGTATGATCATAAACTGCATTCGGAAGGGAAGGTCCTGGTTCGGGAGTTTCTTGGTTTCGAGGAGAGTGGAACTACCTCTTAAGCATTATTTCTTCCCAGGTTTATTCTAGCCTGGAGTAGTAGGAGCTGTCAGGGTCCAAGCTACAGGTTAACTAGTAAAAGGACAACTGAGAATGAAGGACCCTACTTCTTGTTACAGCTTTCTTCTAAGATATGGTTAACTCGTATAAAAAAAAAGCTAAAGTGCAGTTGGTTTCTTTGGTTTCTGGATGTCTCGACCTCTGTTGCACCACTGGTACAATAGCAGATTGCGCTGAAAAGTAATTTCAATGCTGTGGAACACTTTACCTGTCCAAAACAAATTCATTCTGAAGGAACTTCCTCGGCTCTTGATTCTAAAATGTGGTCGTATTCGGTCACGACTCCACTGCCAACATATGTATGTATGTATATATGTATGTATGTACGTATGTATGTATGTATGTATGTATGTTGTGACACTGACAATATTCGATGATATAGACTAGTTCTTTTCGAGTTTATGTTGTCCATGTTCGAGATTGGGATTGGATTTGTGCAAATCCTTTCCCCACTACAAAAAAAAACCCCATCATGCACAAGCATCGCTTGAAAAAAAAAGTAAGACCTATCACAAAAATGGTTGGTCGTAGCCTTCGCATGTGTGGACTTTTGATCAGGCGATAGCAATATTTGAACACGAGATTACAGCCATCATGTATGTATGTATGTATGTATGTATGTATGTATGTATGTATGTATGCATGTATGTATGTATCTGAACGAAGGAAACATTATTTATGTAACTAGGTACATTATTGCATCACCTGATGGGACATTTCTGTACTGTAGGATGCATCGAAATTAACTGTAGTTTCCTACCAGCGAGGAAGCGATGCAGGATGCTTCGAAACGATCGTTGTAATCAATAAAGGTTCTGCTATGTATGTATGTATGTATGTATGTATGTATGTATTATATATAAAAGTGGGGGGGGGGCACACGCGCGCGTGTGTGTGTGTGTGCATACGTGTATATATATATATGTGTGTGTGTGTGTGTGTGTGAGAGAGAGTGAGAGAGAGAGAGAGAGAGAGAGAGAGAGAGAGAGAGAGAGAGAGAGAGAGAGAGAGAGAGAGAGAGAGAGAGAGAGAGAGAGTGAGTGTGTGAGCGGACAAACGACAGAAAAGGCAATCTGGAACCTGAAGGAGACAGGGTTCTGATAGAGGCCTGCGAAACATACATATTCGTAGATGTGAATGTGAGAGGGGAGGAGACAGACAGACAAACAGGCATACAGATACAGACAAAGGTGACAAAAAATGTAAAAATAATTAACTAACGAAAACGCGTACACGTAAACAAAAACAAAGACAACAAAGCAGGAAAAAAACCAAAAGTATCAGCTTTAACAGTGAATGTCATTTTTCCTCTTATTTTTCAAACGATAATGATAGTACAAAACTATAGGAGTTAACTAATTAATTATTACGAGAAGACCTGTCTCTTTGTATTGAATTATGCAACAATGGCTTGGTTTTTAGACCTACAGTTCATTGCATTTATACCCGGCGTACCAAACTCAAAGAATGAATAGAGAAGATTAAAGCATAAAAATAAACAAATAAACTAACCTTTTTGCAAAGTGTACAGCACATTCGCTGAAAAATAATATTTTGCTATAAATACATAACGAACTGCACTAGTCTAGACAGGAATAAAATCGACTAGGATTATTTCGAGTTGGGTTCTATTAACGCTACTGAGCATCAAGGACTTAGTTGTCTTTAGAAACATACTTGACTACAGAAGAGAAATATAATAGTGTTTAAGTAGACAGGAACTGTAGCCATGATCCTCTTTAAGTGACATTTAGGCGGTTACTCTTGTTAACATCATATATAAGAAGACCACGTCGTGTGTCTCGTTGTGCCGTCCAGGTACTTATACTTGCGT
>NC_068981.1:131042935-131045135 GCF_001194135.2 Octopus bimaculoides
TGCTCTGCAATCACTTCGACATCTGACGCATGTTATCCCATACACCGTGCACCTGTTCAGACAACATCGATTTGATGGAGAGAGTGTGTGCTAATGTGCAGCACGAATATTTGATCGCTATAAACAAATCATTTGTGCAAGTCGTTCGGCAACAGCTAACTCTCGTACGTCGTCTTCGACAGGAGAGCACCCACCCACACATATATATATGTGTGTGTGTGTATGTGTGTGTGTGTGTGTGTGTGTGTGTGTGTGCGTGCGCGCGCGGGCGCGTATGTATTGCATATAATATATTCAATACACACACATACACACTAACACGTATGCAAGCTTGTTTATACGCATGCACACACCCGTGCATACATGCAAACATATGTTTCTGTAGTTGCAAGTATTTCGAGTTTTGTCCTGTATTTGGGGGAGGAAAACGGCGCAAAGATGCCGACACATTGCAGTTTATACTCTCAGATACATGTGCAACACGAGTCGTTAAACAAACAAGAAGCAAAAGTAGGCAAGTTGGTTAGACACAACAAACACCGCTGGTTTTATGTGAGAACGTCCTTTTCCCCACGTTGATTTACATAAATCACACACACACACATACACATATATATGGATACATATATGCAAATGCAAGTATGTGGTTTACTGAATTTCTGTTGACTTGCTAGAGTTCATTCACCCTTTGACTGTTTCTGCTATTCATGCTACTGAGTGTTCTGAAGTCATATGCATCACCATGCGAGTTTTGGACGGATATGTTGCTGTTTTAGTTTCCGACGGCTCTATCATCCACACGCAGAACTGGCTTAGATAAATTACTAGTAGTTAGTCTCTGGTTTTCACTTGCCAATTCTGACAACAATTCTGTTTATCTTTCTCGACTACGTATATCTGTAGATCTTTCTCTCTGATTGTCTGTCTATCTATCTATCTATCTATCTATCTATCTATCTATCTATCTATCTATCTATCTATCTATCTATCTGACTGTCTGTCTCTCTACCTTTGCACACAAATATTTATGTACATACAGGTACTCACGCGGGCGAAGACACACACACACACACACACACACACACACACACACACACACACACACACACACACACACACACACACACACACACACACACACACACACACACACACACACACACAAACAAGCAAACAAACACATATGAATGTAGATACATAGGAACAGTCAGCCCAACCAATTAACAGACAGGAAGAGAGAACATGGGTGAAATAGAGTATCGAAAATGTGCTTTTAGCGTATGTGTATAGATAGATAGATAGATAGATAGATAGATAGATAGATAGATAGATAGATAGATTGATAGATAGATAGATAGATAGATAGATAGATAGATAGATAGATAGATTGATTGATTGATAGATAGATAGATAGATAGATAGATAGATAGATAGATAGATAGATAGATAGATAGATAGATAACTATTGCGTTTAGGGGTCCCGCTTAGCCCTTTTCGACTCAATTTTCAACCTCTCCACAGCGGATATTGGCCTTGTGTTTAATCAAACAGAAATCGATTCAGATGTTGAGAATGCTGTTGAGACATAAGAGAAATCAAAGAAGACAAAATTAAAACTTTACAGCAGTATTTAGTTCTAAAGAACTTCAAAGCAAAAGTATAAGAGTCCTAGGAAATTGATTGGGAATTACTACATCAGCAGTACTTCAGTTCAATAAAGTTCAAGGACCATCCTTGCCTTAAACGTTAGAATTCTCTCGCAGACGTTACGCAAATTATATCCGATTCTAGTGAACTTTAGCATTACAAAACAGCAGATATAATGTATTGCATCGACTTAAGTATAGGCGGCGGCATAGTTTATTTAGTTTTTAAAATCTGTTTTATCTTTTTCTTTTATCCTTTATTTGTTTTCAGTCATTGGCCTGCAATCAAGCAAGGTCACTGCCCAGAAGGGTTTTTAGTCGAAGAAATTGACTCCAGATTTTTTTTATTTTTTTTTTATTTTTGAAGTTTGGTACATGTTCTCGTTAAGTTGCAAGGATGTAAAAACATAAAAGAAAAAAAAAACCGACACCGGTTGTGATACGATGATGGTGCGGACAAACAAAACACGAAGACAGGCACACACGCATACGCATACACACATACAAATACTTTCATATGCACATGCACACACAGACACACGAACGCGCGCACA
>NC_068981.1:131045145-131047049 GCF_001194135.2 Octopus bimaculoides
CACACTCACACACACACACACACACACACACACACACACAGACGCAGTATAATTCGGGTGAAAACCTCGTAACGAGCGTATAAGCGGTCTTATGTCGTTATTTGGCTACCACACGATATCCTGCAGTGGGGGCATGTTCCAGGGCTTAATACACATATGGAACTCCTCTTTGTATGAGATCAATAGCGAAAGAAAAACAGGAACTCGCCTCCACGGAAGGAAAAACCAGTAGCACCGATAGAGAGCTCCTTCAAATGCAGTCGCTGCATGCGTGACTGCCATTCCCGTGTGGGCTTCTATTGCCACAACAGACGCCGCACCACCATCAGCAGCTGTCACGATTTCTTTGGGCGCAGATCCATGGCTTCTTGAGACCGACTGATGACTACTACTAATACAACGATAATATAACTCGTGGATAAAAGATATCAGATTTTAACAGTAGATCACAACGTTGTGATCTACTATAAAAGTATGTTACCTTCCACCCCAGTGTTATATTGTCCTTATACATACATACATACATACATACATACATACATACATACATACATACATACATACATCTTTATGTATCGCGTACACTAGCAGATGTGGAGGCGCAATGGCCCAGTGGTTAGGGCAGCGGACTCGCGGTCGGAGGATCGCGGTTTCGATTCCCAGACCGGGCGTTGGTTGCGTCTATTGAGTGAAAACACCTAAAGCTGCACGAGGCTCCGGCAGGGGATGGTGGTGAACCCTGCTGTACTCTTTCACCACAACTTTCTCTCACTCTTACTTCCTGTTTCTGTTGTGCCTGTAATCCAAAGGGTCAGCCTTGTCACACTGTGTCACGCTGAATATGCTCCGAGAACTACGTTAAGGGTACACGTGTCTGTGGAGTGCTTAGCCACTTGCACGTTAATTTCACGAGCTGGCTGTTCTGTTGATTGGATCAACTGGAACCCTCGACGTCGTAAGCGACGGAGTGCCACACTAGCAGATATTTTTATACATCGCTATTCACAATGCGTTTCCAATTCTTTCTTACCTAGATGCCACGCAGTGGGACTGAGCCCAAAAGTACGTTGTTGCAAAGCGTGCTTCTTAATAATATAACCATACCTGATCTTATTTATTTATTTATTTATTTATTTATTTATTTATCTATCTTAAATATGAATTCGTGAACAATAGCGCCGTTGATTCTAGGTTTCCGATTGACTAATCTCTGGTGCACTGCATTTCTAACGGTGAAAGTATGAAGGAGTGTATACCATTCATAATGTATACACAAATGCAGAACAGCACCAGCTGTAGAATTTTATCTTAGAAATTTTTTTCTTTTTAGACTTAGTGCAGGAAAAACTACAGCATGCTCCGAATGACGTCAAAAGACTGCCAGACGTCGGTGTTTTGCCTTTATGAAGCCTAAACGCGGGTCCTCGAATTAAACCGAATCATCGATGTCTGACATCATTCAGAACATGATGTGCTTTAACCAATATATGAGTGGGTTTATAAGCAGTGGATTATTAAAGAATTTAAGTGCAAGCACAGTTGAAATGTGCATAGAGATGTAATGTGTACATCCGACGGGGCATGAAAATTCTAAAAACAAATAACTAAAAATTTTATCTTATGTCCTATAGAACATTTCGCCCAAAAATACAGGCAGCAAAGAAGAATATATATATATCATCATCATCATCATCATCGTTTAACGTCCGCTTTCCATGCTAGCATGGGTTGGACGATTTGACTGAGGACTGGTGAAACCGGATGGCAACACCAGGCTCCAGTCTGATTTGGCAGAGTTTCTACAGCTGGATGCCCTTCCTAACGCCAACCACTCAGAGAGTGTAGTGGGTGCTTTTACGTGTCACCCGCACGAAAACGGCCACGCTCGAAATAGTGTCTTTTAT
>NC_068981.1:131047584-131049315 GCF_001194135.2 Octopus bimaculoides
AATGCTCGAAATGAGGAGTAAATAAGCAGCCGACAACTGATGAAGAGACATTCTTTACGTTAATTGTCCTGTTTTCCATTTGTTTCTCTCGTTGTTTGCGTATTCAACTCATTTGTTCTCGTATTTCATGTTGTTTACTGTTTGTGACGTCCTGTACCTATATATGCGTGTATATATATATGCGCGCGCGCGTGTGTATGCATACGTATATTATTTATATTATATACATATACACATACATGTGTGTATATGTATGTATGTTTGTATGTATGTGTGTGTCTATGTATGTGTGTATGTATGTATGTATGTATGTATGTATGTATGTATGTGTGTATGTATATAGCAAGGCCGAATGGTTAGAAAGTTTGCTTTGAAACCAATGTGTGTGTGGCATTTTCGGGAGATGTCTTGGATCAACCCTAGCATTGAAAATTAAACTGAATGTGCGGAAACTGTTTGGAAGCCTCTCGGATAAGTTTTGTATATAATTCAAAGGTGCAACCCAGACAAATGTTGAGATGCTCATTCTGCCTGAGGGTTACGTTAAGAGTACACGTGTCTGTAGAATACTATTTGACATCACTATTTAATTCCAAATTGTAAGTCCTTTAGTTGATTGAACAACTGATTACTCATCGCCGAAATCGACGGAGGATCCAGTCATCCCGACACACTTATCACTAAGCACCACTGCTTCCTTCCTCCAAACTACAAATCAGAATGAAATTTCTGTTACCAATATGAACAACTCACGTTATACTTTCAAAACCATTAAAGAAACAGTTGGCTTCAAATTTTGGCACAAGGTCAGCAGTGTCGAGGGAGAAGATAAGTCAATTATATCGACCCTAGTATTCAACTGGCATTTATTTTATCGACCCAGAAAGGGTGAAATCCAAAGCAGACCTCGGCAGAATTTGAACTCAGAGCACGAAGACGGACGAATTGCTGCTACGTATCTTGCCTGGCGTGCTAACGATTTTGCTAGCTCACCGCCTTACAGTAAATTAATATTAAAAGATGACAATAAATGACAATAGATGACAATAATGAATGTAAAGACGGACGAAATGCTACTAAACATTCTGCCTGGCGTGCTAACGATTCTGCCAGCTGGCCGCCTTACACTAAAGCAACTGATGGCCATTTTTGATGGCCATTTTTGATGGACATTTTTGATGGCCATTTTTGATGGCCATTTTTGATGGACATTTTTGAAAAACTATCAAGTCATGAAGAGCGTAGATAATATCAAAGCAGCCTGTTACTAAAAAACCGAGAACTGTATGAAGGAGGAAAGTTTCTGGCTGTGGGGTAAGAAGCTTGCTTCCCAACCATATGGTTTCATTCCCACTGCGTGGCACCTTGACCACGTGTCTTCTACTATAGGCATCGAAATCTTAATTAAAGTGGCTTCATCATAAGTTTAGATCATAATGACTAGCACCACATTGCATAAGGTTATCTAAGGTTATTAAGTACTAAGAAGGTGTAATAGTGCGTCTCTGGATTTTTAAGTTGTTTTGGTGATGTTTACAATCATCTTTTGTGTTCGTCTCACAGTTAAAAATAGCCTATCAACTACATATTTCTGTTTGTGTATGCTGTGTCAGAATGACCCCCTTTCACGCAGCATTTTTAGAAACGGATCTAGAACATTACCCGAGGTTTTATTATATATAAATGTGTGTGTTTATGCGTGTGTGTATATATATGTATATATATATATAT
>NC_068981.1:131052180-131053184 GCF_001194135.2 Octopus bimaculoides
ATATATATATATATATATATATATATATATATACTACTACTACTACTAAGCACTGACCTGTCCAACCACCTAATCTATATTCCTAAATTCTTTATTCCACCATATTACAACCCCTCTCCCTGCCCCATCACTTAGACTCTATCACTACATAACTTACACTCCTTTACCTTTTACACTATTATACCTCTCTTTCTCTATCACCCCCATTCCTTCTATCTGACACTCCTTTACTCTTTACCCTATCATCTTTTTTATATACTAATATCTTTCTCACTCTATCACCCTAACCTATATTACTTTCAAGTTATCTTGACTAACCTCTAATGGTACACTTTTCGTCTTCATCTCTTTATTATCTCTCTCCTTGTTTTTCGTTTATCCTTTTTTCTTTGTTTTCTTTATTCCTCTCTTCCTGTTTTTTTCTTATTTTTTTCTTATTTCTTTTTCTCTTTTCTTTATTCCTCTCTTCCTGTTTTCGATTTGACCTTACAAATACATTCCTTGCTTTTAGGTCACTTTAAATAAAACCCTCGATTCACTAGCACTGTGTACAAACTCTATACTTGGAATGACCAATTTTAAATACTATAGAATTTTACTCACAAGATATTGGAATCTTATATGTATACCATTCTGCCTAAATAATGGATCTACAAATGCAATATCCCTGCATAATATCTCACATCTATTTTCATTCCTCCACTTCACTATCTATTTCGTATCTTATCTAAATTAGCTATTGCTTAACCATTTTCTCACACCGTCTCCGATGAAGGGATATAATAAATATCCTGGAAACAGCTGTAAAACCTATTTATAAATGTTCTAAAATCTTCCCAGCCTTGTTTTTTTTATATCTCATTCTGAAAAAATTTTTTTATATACACATGCTGATATATGACCTACGTTGGACTCCTTATTCGCATAATCACCGAACCTGGAGTTTAACTATGGTCTATCCATAGCACTTACTCAGCATTACCTGACACGTTTAGGTCTTATTG
>NC_068981.1:131053411-131054633 GCF_001194135.2 Octopus bimaculoides
ATATATATATGCAGAAAGAAAGAAAGATAGATAGATAGATAGATAGATAGATAGATAGATAGATAGATAGATAGATAGATAGAAAAACAGACAAGCAGAGAGATCTACTTATATATAGATAGACATAAAATTTGTTGTCAGAATAGGCATATGAAAATCAGAGACTTGCTACTAGTAAATTATCTAAGGCAGTTCTATCTGTGAACGATAGAGCCGTCGGAGACTAAAACAGCAACATCGTCCAAAGCTCCCATAGTGACGCGTATGACCTCAGAATACCCAGCAGCATGAATATCAGAAGCAGTTGAAGGGTGAATGAACTCTAGAGAGTCAACAGAAATCCAGTAGACCACATACTTGCATTTGCATATGTATATATGCATGTATTAACACGTTTATGTAAATCAACGTGGTGAAAAGGACCTTCTGACATAAAACCAGCAGTGTTTGTTGTATCTGGCCAACTTGCCTACTTTTGTTTCTTGTTTGTTTAACGACTCGTGTTGCACATGCAAGATAGGAAAACAGAAACACTTATGTATACATATATATACTTGGAATTTACAAAACAAAACAAAACAAAAAGAAAAGACGAAGACAGTTGTGTAAACAACAAACAGGTGTATTAGTTTAACGCTCGGAAAGGTGAGAAAGTCTTTTATGTTTCGAGTCTACGCTCTTCAACAGAAAGGAACACGAGAAAATAAACAGAGAGAGAATAAAAAAAGCTTAGTGGCTAGCGGTTGATCATTGCGATGGCCGGACAGAGGTGGTCAGACAGGAGAGCTACGAAGAAGGGAAGACATATATATATATATATACATATATTTTTTCTGTAGTAATGCCCATTATTATTTTTTCTGTAGTAATGCCCATTATATAAATATAAACGAATAATTATATTCTTGGGAATAGAAATTTCCCTTATGAAATTTTTTTTACACACTGGCTTCTTGATAAAATTCTTGTAAAAGAGTTTTATCCCCCTTTGAATTTATTAATCAAATATATATATATATATATATGTTAAGGTATTCGATTGTGTCTGCGATTTCATTCGATAGTTATGGTTGCATAAAGCCTAACACTCAGACCTGACTCATTATGCTAAATATTTCGAACACGTTTCCGATTTTGTTTCATGATTAAATTTCGTTAACTCGTAACATTCGAACAAGCACGTTTCATGACAAGCAGAATAATATATATATATATATATATA
>NC_068981.1:131056694-131059238 GCF_001194135.2 Octopus bimaculoides
ATATATATATATATATATATATATATATATATATAGAGAGAGAGAGAGAGAGAGAGAGAGAGAGAGACGAAGGTTAGTGTGAGAGAACAAATCTGCGACAAATGTTTTTCAGAAACGGGAAAATCAGCACATGTAGCAAAATGAAACATTTTATGATACAATCCATCCTTTCAATGGTCATACATCGTCATTTGAAACTACATATCAAGTAATTGTTGTGGTCAGTTGTATTAATTATATCAAGTAATTGTTGGTAGAGATGCTGGTTGTTTAGCTGGTTGGCTGACCGCCTGAGTGGGTGGCTGTATGCGTGACTGCATGTATGGTAGAAATTAGTTCTTGTTTTTCAAATATATTTGTGACAAATTTTAACTTCCGAAGGAAATTTTGCAGCAGTTTACCATGAAGAAAAATAATCTCGCTTCGGGAAAAAGGTATAAAAACATCTTACCTGCTCAATGTCGCCTTCTATCATGTTCATAGACGCATTTCTGGCTCATTAATCTTCCTAAGTAAGAAATACCGAAGAGAGGTAAACGTGAGTAGATTATAAAGTTGTAGCTTCCTCTCAGAGCAATCAATATCAGTGACTGTGTTGCACTCGCGGACCGCCTGGTCTGAATAGATACAGAAATACCTGTGCTAAGCAGTGATGAGAAACAAGAAAACTTTAGTTTAGATAAACTATGTTTGTGAAATATTTTAACTTTTAAAGGCAATTTCCCTGCATTTTCCCGTGGAGAAAAATTTTCGCCTATGTTAAAAAGGTGCGAAAATACCTTATATGCACAGTGTCACTCTACATCGGACTCCTATACACGTTTCTGGCTCCTTATCCTTCCTCAGTAGGAGATACCGAAGCGATATAACACTGAGCAGATTAAAAAGCCGTAGCTTTAAGTTAGAATACATCACAAACCTAAAGATGGTTTACTTCTCAACGCTGCTAAGCGCTGCCACTACTATACTCTTAATGCTGTTTAACCTGAGACGGACCTTGATCAGACAGATCTACGGTAGTAAAAAAGCAGTCATCCCAATTGTGATTATCTTGTCTTCTGTGGGCACAATAGTAGTCAAATAACATTGTTCAAGATGATTTGAGGAATAGTTGATAAAGTTTACCGAAAAAAATTGAGGGACACCTCATTGGCTCATTGAACGGGATAGTTTCGCTAAGTAAAGAAAAATCAGTGTCTGGGTGGCAGGATAACCGACTGCGTTGTATACTTTGTAGTTGATGGATTAATGAACGAATGGCTGACATGGTTGAAGTCGGCTGACATGGTTGAACACAGAACAATTAACCATGTGGTCAACTGTATTGCCTCCGTTACCAAAGCAAGTTAGTTCAAGGGTCGCTTCCGTTTAACTCAGAATAGATAATTTCAGCTCCTATTCTATGAAATCGACGAGAGGTTCGTTGACTTGAAGTGCACATAGACGAGTGTTACTATTCAGAGGTAGATTTTTTTTTTTTCGCTTCACATTATGGAAAATGAAAATAAATATCGATCCCATTAATCTTTATTTGAAAACTGGTCCACTTTTCAATTTTTTTTAATGTCATGTAAAGTACCAAAGGTAGAGTCATTTTTAAATCAGACCAATATACCGAACAGCACCAAATTTGCATATATGAAGTATACATTTTGTAGGGAAGTAGAAACGGAGGTTTGATACTCATACCTTCTACAAAATTGAAGGAGCAAGGAAAGGATGCATGGCTGGTTATACAGGAAATAAAGCACAGGCTTGCCTCATCGGAAATCTACTAGCAAAGTACAGCACTCGCCATAGTAAATCATATGGTAATAAGTATAAGTGATACAATGATTTATAATTGTTGATACAATGGTTGAGTAGAGTATGTCTTCTTTCCAACGTTTGGATTTCAATATACTGCTTTGTGGATAGAGAAAAAGTCTAGATATATTTTCTTTCCCCACAAGTTTTCCATGTCATTGAGAGTACTGTCCGCTTTCCAACTTAAAGTGACAACTAGTTCATTGTTTTTTTTTGTTTTTTTTTTCAAAAGACATGAACATTACAGCTACCTGTTTGTCTATATATCTCTGTATTGACGGTAGTGTAAGACACGTATATTTTTACTATACCATTCGTGCATGGCACGTTAGCCGAATGTCACCAAACAAAACATTGAAGTTAATTATTCAGAAACACCATGTATGCAAAATCAGCAGTTAAGTACTGGTTAATATAATTAACGCAGAGTATAAGATATCTCATCAGGAATATTAATGCTGCGAGTAGGAAATAATATAAGGCCTCCGTTGATTTCACATAAAGCCTCCGTTCAGTTCTATTCACAGCACCTACAAATTGAATGTGACACCTTTCTCCTCCATTAATAGAGCAGTGGCCGTGCGTTTTTCATACCTGTCATCTCTAAAGAACACTTGGAGGTACTTAACCATACAGTTATCTAATATATGGTAATCTAAAACCAGTGGAAACCGGGTAGTAAAATCAGCTAAAATGGATCTACAACACAGTATACTTTAATATATATATATATATATA
>NC_068981.1:131062423-131065952 GCF_001194135.2 Octopus bimaculoides
ATATATATATATCTTCTGGGAATCGTTAAACGCCAACACTTCCCACCATAGTACCTACCGACAGTAAGCTCAATTGCTTCGCAAGTACTTTCAAAACCTTAACCTTTGTGCTGTGCAGGATTATTCGCCAGACATTATCGGTGATTTTCCCTATTTCTGCGTTCTTTTTCAACTGCGTACATACTCCCCGGTTAACATAGTTGAGTATTATCCCATTAGTTGCCAGTTGCGATAAACATCTGCCAAGGGAGAGGCACGAAAGTTTGATACGTATCCATAAAGCTCGTAATACTCCTCCCAGATGAATACCATATCTAATCCGGTGATCTGGGGTCATTAAGAAAGTGATTTTGCTTCCGAACGGATCCCGGATCACATTATTCACACACAGTACCGAGTTGTTGAGTGGAGAATGAATGGAAGAGGTCACTTACCTTACAACACGAGACAACCAAACAAACCTTTTCTCAGGATTCCCTAAATGTTCTCTGTAATATTGTGTGAACTGTTTCAACATTAAAAGTGCCCATTTCGTGCGTGAATTTGCATAGTAAGTAGTTGTGAATTTCGGTCGTAGTTCGAAGGAGAAGCTTATTTGTTTCTTAGAGAAGTTGGTCGATGCTTGCTCCGTCCCTAACTGTGTCTCTGTTTCTTTGTTTCTTTTATATATTCTATCCACTCATTCTTTCTTTGGAATACGGAGTAGTTGAGGGGTTTGTCTTTGTAAGTTGTTTCCGTTATTGTTGTTGTTGCCAGCTTATATCTATATTCTTTCGTTTTCGTTTACAGAGGTTGTTGTGGCTGTGTTTTTACCTATTATTGTTATTTTTTGTTGCTTTTATCGATGTGGCTGTAGTTCTTTTATGTGTTTATGTGGTAGGTAGCAGTAACAAGTGAGCGGGCAGTCTACAGACTCTTCGCCGTCCCATCGACTTTTCCGTGTTTTTTTTTTCTTTTCTTTTGTAGTAGAACGACGGTTGCAAACCTTTTTCTATCTTACACCTGACTATAACAGTTTACTGTGATCCATTTTCTCCTTCATCTCTTCATTATATGATGAAAAGTCATTGCAATGGAGGAGCTTGAACGAAGAGGGCCGAGGTAGGTTGGTACATGTGTCTGCGTGTTAGTCACTTAAATTGGCGTTATTGATAATTTGGAGGGATGGGGTGAAGGCAAGAAAGCACTACTCTCCTGTCACATCCGTCCCCACTTCTCTCAAGTGTCTCGGATATGATCAGGGAATCTACAGTTTTTGGTATTGCTATTCTTGTTGTTGCTACTGTTGTTGTGGTTACTAATGTTATTTTCAATGATATTGTGGCTACATACCACTAACCCAGACATATTCAATTCTGGCAGCCACCTTTAAGGACACCGGTTGCTGACTCAAGTACATTGAAGTAGGGATGATTTACTCCTTCCTACATAGAACAGTGAAGTGCCACTATGCTTTGGTTTTTGAAGGGCACATTGCTTCCATTGTCTTATATCACCTAGTGTGAGTAACGAAAATTCCACTTTGGTGCACATACCCCTCCATTGATATCTTAGTTATATTTATCTCTTCTATAAAGGTGTTGTGGCGGACACCCGCAAGTGAGAAGTGAGCTGTTCCACTACTGATAAATAGTGGACAGACACAGCAAGCCGTATCAGTCGGCGAGGTACGCCGTACAAGCCAGTCACACAAACGAAGAAGTTTCGTCGTTATAATGCGGGACATATCAGTGGCGACGAGGAATCGAACTACACGCAGTAGCAGATAAGATTAACGCAGAACTGAACTGCACACAGTGAAACATAATACAGACACAGTGAAAAAGATACGAATTCTATTGAAAAAAGATTCTGAAGAAAAGATGTCTGATAAAACTGGAACTCTAACGCAGAACTGAACTACACACAGTGAAAAATAATATAAATTTGTTTATAGGATTTCTGTCAGGTCACTGTGTGTTAGTAACGCTATCGGAAAATAATGTAGACTGGTACTACCTACGGCATTCAGAAGAGAAAAATAATTCTGTGAGGAAGAAAAAATAATAATAGTAATAAGTCCGTGTGAAGGATTTAAGTCAGGTCGCTATGTGCTAGTAGCGCTACTAGTAAATAATGTAGGCTGGTACTATCTGCGGCATTCTGAGGAGAAAATAATTCTGTGTAGAAGAAAAAATATAATAATAATAATAAGTCCATCTGAAGGATTTAAATCAGGCTACTATGTGTTAGTAGCGCTACCGGTAATCAATGTAGACTGGTATTACCTGCGGCATTCTGAAGAAAAAATAGCTCTGAGTGGAAGAAATAATAATAATAATAATAATAATAATAATAATAATAATAATAATAATAATAATAATAATAATAATAAGTCGGTGTGAAGGATTTAAGTCAAGTTGCTATGTGTTAGTAGCGCTAACGGTAAACAATGTAGACTGGTACTACCTGCGGCGTTCTGAAGAAAAAAGTAATTCTGTGCACAAGAAAAAATAATTCTGTAGATTTGAAGTCATGCATGAACACGTAAAGCGTGAGGAATCTTTTAAAATTTTGTTAGAGACTACACATACGATGCTAAAAAGGAAAACAAGAGAAAAAAATTGATATAAAAACTTTTTATGAAAACAGTTAAATGGTACTCTTGAGAGTGGAGTTCAAGTAGCCATTACGTCCTCATTAATTATTATCCATCTCTCATTCATTCATTTTATGTATTTTCTCCCCACTGTGGTATTCTGTCTGTCCTTGTGCTGTCCCCCTCTGTGTTCCAAATAAAGAAAAGCAGTCGACGAGGAACACCGTACGGGTCAGTCACTCAGACAACGAAGTTACGTCGTTATAATGTCGGACATATCAAAAGGTCTGGCCAATATTCCTTGCCTTGAGGACTGTTATTGTAGCTTTAAGGGCACACCAGTCCTAATTACACCTAAAAAGACAGGATGGTCACAGCTGTAATATTATTGATTATAGATCTATTCGACCAACGTTGATCAGGAGTTAACCAAAAACAACAGCCAAAACTATAGTTATTATGACAACGAGCTTTCTCTATTTTTCCACTACCTTTCAAATTTTATTCAGATATGTATTCATCTATTTGCGAAAGTAATTTAATTTCCATATGGTGCAGAAGACAGCCAGCAGAGAATGTCAATAAATATTCGTTTAATTTAGTATATGTCAAAATTTGGAAGTAAAATTGTCCACACTATATTTGAAACATAAGACTTGTTTCTGTTTTTCTGTTAGTTTGTTTGCTTACATTTTTATATTTTAAAAATATAACGGAAAAGATATATTTTTCCCACGACATTCTTTTCATGACATATACTTATATTCTCTCTATCTGACGAAGGCTATAAAGAAAAAACAAACGTACTATTATTTATCAAGGACGAGACGCAAAACCGGTCATACTCGGAGATATACATATAGAAGTATTGGCGGAGATAAAGGACATGGACCGCACCCCCTAATCTATCTATCTATCTATC
Source organism: Octopus bimaculoides (assembly GCF_001194135.2). Taxonomy (NCBI): domain Eukaryota; kingdom Metazoa; phylum Mollusca; class Cephalopoda; order Octopoda; family Octopodidae; genus Octopus; species Octopus bimaculoides. The sequence goes on from NC_068981.1 coordinate 131,065,924, forward strand.
TATCTATCTATCTCTATGGACGGACGGTA
>NC_068981.1:131074198-131081016 GCF_001194135.2 Octopus bimaculoides
CCTGAAACGATGAAAGGCAAAGTCGACCTCAGCGGAATTTGAACTCAGAAGGTAGCGACGGGCGAACCGCTAACGATTCTGCCAGCTCGCCACCTTAAGCTAAAAATAATCTGCCAAGTTGTGCATATTTTGTACTTGTGAAGAAAATCATTCTTTGTTGTATTTCTTTCGATCGATAATTTCTGAGTACAAATCCAGTTGATGTCAACTTTACCTTTCATGCATCTGGGTTCGATAAAATAAAGTACCAGTGGAATAGCAGAGTTAATGATATCAACTAAACTCTTCCCCTCAAAATTGTTAGCTCTGTGCCTAAATCCTTATTCATACACACACACATTTATAAACATGTAGACAGAAAAATAGACAGACAGACAGACAGATAGATAGATAGATAGATAGACGTAATTATTCGTGACAAACTGCAGATTCGTCAAATGTGCTTCAAGTAGAAAGAAACTCTCTCACACACACAAATACACACACATGCATATGCTATGTATATGTGTGTGTGTGTGTTTGTGTGTGTATGTATGTATGTATGTATATGTATATATAAACCATTAGCACCAGTGGCATCAACGGTAGCAATCTAAAATAAGTAGAAACATAATTAGATAAAAATTTGCTATCACTTTTAAAAGGCTAGAAATAGAGTTATGGGTATGATGGTGGTGGTGGTGGTGGGTGGGGCTGGGACAGAGATATTAGGTAGAATAGAAAGAGTGAGGAAATGAGAAAGATAAAACTTCTCTTAAGACATAAAAGCCAGCTGCGTTGCTTGGATTCTGCATGATTTTGTGGCGCTAAAATTCGAGCTATATTAAATTAAATACACATTAAAATATTTAACATAAAAAAGTAAAAAAAAAAACAACAACAACAGTAAAAACTTTGAAGAATCACATCAAATTACATGTTAGATGTTTAAATGAGAAATGAAGACAACTTTCCAATTCACACTGCATTTGTAATATGGTTTAGTATTAAGTTACCAGTCGCCTGTAGCATTTAGAGGAAGGAAAACACATGATACAACAGTCGTAGATAGGTTGGTAAAAACGTTATATGATAGCAGTATGTCTAAATCGTGAATAACTATCTAATATGACTGTAATCTTCCGAATTTCTGATACATCAGTTAAATTATTCTGAGCTGGCTTTTCTAAGACAGCAAGTAGTCGCTCAACCTTCTAGAAATAGCAGCTAAATCTTTCTCAAATTATATGCGTGTTTCAGCCATAAGGTCGGCGTAATCTTCTATTGACTTCAAAAACTGCCTGTTCTTGTCCATTCGACTATTTTTCAAAACATTTCAGGCATTCATATTTTATTATTTACAGAATATTTGATTCCATCTGACCATTTTCGAGTTGGTTTTACTCTTTCCTGTCTATCAATCTGTTCATTATTTCAAGACAGTATTTTCTTTTCAAGATTGCCGTTTGCTCTTGTAATAGGGATATATAGATATATAACGTATCAAGAAGTTAAAGGTAACCACCATGCTTAGTTAAACTAGCTTTATAGTAGAGGCTCTTCTTTGAGCCAAGAACTAACAGAAAAACCTCAACGAGAAATTATGCCGCGTGAGAATATTCGGATTATTTGTCTTAGAAGATTTTCTTTTTAGTTCTTGTTTCATAAGTTCTGAGTAATATGTTGATGTTGGCACTCCGTCGCTTACGACGTCGAGGATTCCAGTTGATCCGATCAACGAAACAGCCTGCTCGTGAAATTAACGTGCAAGTGGCTGGGCACTCCACAGACACGTGTAACCTTAACGTAGTTCTCGGGGATATTCAGTGTGACAAGGCTGACCCTTTGAATTACAGGTGCAACAAAAACAAGAAGTAAGAGTGAGAGAAAGTTGTGGTGAAAGAGTACAACAGGGTTCGCCACCATCCCCTGCCGGAGCCTCGTGGAGCTTTAGGTGTTTTCGCTCAATAAACACTCACAACGCCCGGTCTGGGAATCGAAATCGCGATCCTATGACCGCGAGTGCGCTGCCCTAACCGCTGGGCCATTGCGCCTCCACTCTGAGCAATATAAAGTTTTCCTTTTCTTAAGTCCCAAGTTACTCTAATGATTGAAAAAAATTGGGTATGTGTACTATATATGATGCATGAACGTCAGAGAAATAAACCATGTATATTATCGCGAAATACACAGAACAGGCAAAGTGTTAAAATGAAAAATAAAAGCGGACATACTGGATGTATTGTGTCTAAAAAGAAAAAAAAAAGGCGGGATGGCATTCCTGTGATTATAGGTCTGCTAGATTTGGGTTGACTTATGTGAAACAACAACAGCAACAACAATGATAAAAACCCCAATGAATTCAGACTATCAAGGTATCGATCTACCTAACTTTCTCACCAGGATAATGTGATCATAGCAGGCCTGTTACTCTATGGAGTCATGAATGCTTTTGTTGTTCATTTTTGGTGACAGTGGTGTTGCTATTTAGCTTCCAAGCCAACCCTGACTGAGCAGAATTGTGTTCAACGACACTCTATCCGTAACCACTCCGCCTTTCTATAGCGCATTGTATATGTAGAATTACTTCTTTCGATGAGTGTGTTCATTTCTTTCAAAAGACAGAAGGAGTGTAATTTAAGGAAGATTTAGTTGTTATTTCTAGCTGATCAACGAACATGCAGATGCTCTCTCTATTTGTTTCTCCTTTTGAGTTTATGCTTGCAGCATGGTATTAAGAGAGTGTTTATAAAGTCAATGTGTCTCTCACGGATATACAAGCAGTTGAGAAAACTAAATTGTTCAGACATTATTTTGACACCTACAGTAAAATTACTCAATCGAACAGATGTCTCATTATTTTGTCTGCGCTGATCTTTATATTTGGCAAATTCTAATTGTTATGTCAAAATACATTTTGATTATATAATGTCATAAGTCGGTTGCTTGATATGGTTGACTCTCTCATCTCACTCGCCATATCTTCATGTTCTGGGAAAAGAAAATCCGTTTGTTGTTGGCGGTGATGTTGTTGTCGTCGTCGTCGTCGCTATTGATGTGGTGGCACTGAATGGAGATGGTGTTTTTTCTTTGTTTTGTTGTTTTCGTTATTTTGCTACGAGCCTCAGTTGCTACTTAGGGAGTTTTAGGGGATTAATATTATTTCCTTGTCACCAGAAATGTGAAACTAGATAATCTAAAAAAAAAAAAACCGAAAAGGTTGATTATGATTCCTTTTATTGCCACCGAAGGAGACAGTTGAGAGATCGTTATGGACAAAGGCCTACTGGTTGACCGATCGGAACGCTCTATCCCATGACATCATCGTTTGTTCACAAATGCCCGCAATAAACTCAACCTTGATGATCATGTACTGACCCACAAGCAAGATCTCCACACTAAACATATTCAACCTCAGAAAAATACGCGATGCCACAGTTTTTTTCACGTTTCTTGTTCTTCAGAATCTATGAAGTTACTGGATGCAGCAGTCTCATATTTATGATTACTTTATTAAGCTAAAAACCTTCTTGCCATGGTACATATATATGTGACAGACACAACACAAGGCACATAAAGCTATACATAATAGCATGTAGATTTTTTTAATGTTCCCTCGAAAGTTTACAAACTCTGAAGAGATCAATAGGAAAATTGGTTAATAGAAAGTGAGACTGAAAACGGGGACAAACTGTATATTGATGCTTTGATAATGATTAAAATAATAGATAAATTCTTAAACCAAAACCCCAGGTCTTACACACATATATATACGAGGTGCATTTCAAAAGTTTTGGTACTTTTTTTAGGAAAAACAATAAATGTTCTAGACTATAGTAATTTTAGTATATCATTATTATACATCTAATAAGTTTACCTGCCTATTTTTGTTACTTGAGATTGAAGGAGACAGCTGTATCAGTATTTTGAACACACTCAACTAAACGCTGCTTGTCAGAGCTGACTAGTTTTCAGAATGCTGTTGGGACATGAAGATAATTTGGAAGCTTGTTATGCCATTAAGTTTTGTGTTAAACTGTGCAAATATGCTACAGAAATTTATGAAATGCTCCAGCATCTTAACAGATTATGTTGTATGAGGCGGGTGTTGGTTTTTCGCTGGCAGAAAAGGCCAGGAAAAGCAAGTCCACTGGATAGAATATGATGATCTCCTTTTTGGACAGCAAGGGTATCATCTGCATCTACAAGATTCCCTCTAACCAGAGGGTCAACAAAGAGTACTTTTCGGAGGTATTGACAGAGTTCAAGAAGAGATATAGTTGCAAAAGGCCAAAAGACCTGCACCAGGACAAAACATCAGTCCACAATTCCATCTTGGTAACCAACTACTTAACAGAGTTGGGTATCAAAACCGTCCCTCACCTTCCCAGAGCTTGCTCCTTGGTAGTTCTCCAACATGAAGGAGAAGATGAAAGAGTATGTGACAAGGGTTCCGGACACCTTCACTTTGAAGGACTTCTATGGGGCTTTCACGAAGTAGCTAGAGCTCTACAAGTGCATTGAAGTCAGGGGAGCCTATGTTGAAGAAGTTTGGTGTTTTGTACTTCTCTGAAATTAATAAATGTCTCTCCTGGAAAAGTCTTGAAACTTCTGGAATGAACCTTGTGCAATATACAGATTATAGCACATCTAGACAGACACTACACATATATAACGTAACATACATTCATTACAATAGGAACACACAAAACAGTACATAACAAGTTCACACAAATCACTAAGCTATGCGCAAAGTTACAGTAAAAGTATGTGATAAAAATATGGCATAAAGTGATAATAGTAAATTCATTATTGACTGCAAAGACAGCGGATGAGGGACAGCACATGAAGAACACAAACACACAAAACAAAGAAAGAACAGGATCTGTCCCGAGTCCTAGGACTCATACGGCGGTTACCTGTTTTTTTTTGTTTTTTTTTTGGAGGCGCGTGGTTTAGGGGTTAGGGTGTTGGACTTATGATTGTAAGGTTGTGGTTTCGATTCCTGGATCGGGTGACGCGTTGTGTTCTTGAGCAAAACACTTCATTTCACATTGCTGCAGTCCACTCAGCTGGCAAAAATGAGTAATCCTACGACGGACCAGCGTCGCGTCCAAGTGGGAATATATGCCATGAGACCGGGAAACCGGCCCTTATGAGTCGGTATGACTCGAAAAGATAACAACTTTTTACCTTTTTATACCTGAGCGAGGCTATAACAGTTCACCCTGAAAGGGACGCCAGTTCGTCGTAGAGTTACCCATTTACAGCTGAGTGGACTGGTTGGGATGAAATGAAGTATTGTAATCAAGAAAACAACGCAGTGCTCGGTAGGGGAATCGATACCACGATCCCAAGATTGTGAGTGCTGCACCTTAACCACTAGACGACGCGCCTTAGCAGAATTTAGGAATAATAAATCGATATTTCTTAACCAAAGAAAGGCTTGCGTGAATGTTAGATTTTTTAGTAAATTCCTTTACTGATATTAGTTTCAAATTAAGGCGATGAGCTGGCAGAATCTTTAGCACGCCGGGCGAAATGCTTAGCGGTATTTCATCTGGTGCTATGTTCTGAGTTCAAATTCCGCCGGGGTCGACTTTGCCTTTCATCCTTTCGGTATCGTAAATTAAGTACCAGTTACGTACTGGGGTCGATCTAACCGACTGGCCCACTCCCCCAAAATTTCAGGCCTTGTGCCTATAGTAGAAAGGATATTAGATTCAAATTACAGAACAATGCCAACAATTTCGGCCGAGTTGGGTGGGTAAATCGAATACATCGATCTTAGAGTTTAAATGGTTCTTAATTTATCGACCCCGAAAGGGGTAAAAGGCAAAGTCGATCTCGGTGGAATTTGAACTAAGACAGTGATAATGGACGAAATGCTACAAAGCAATTTGCTTAGAATTGTTTGACGTGCTAACGATTCTGCCAGCTCGTCGGTTTGATTTTGCTTACAGATATTACATTAAGACTTAGGTATATATACATGAAAAAATATATAAGGCAATGAATAAATAAAATGAATGTATCGTTAAAACATTTGTTGACTTTGATACTCTTACAAAAAGGAGATTTCTACTCTGTTATAGGTATGCAGAAAATAAATATCGAGCCTATATAATATACAAGTGGGGAACCTATCGCTATATTTATCATAGTGTATCAATTAAAATGTTTCTGGCGAATCTGTAAACTTAGAGATGTATGACAGGAGAAATAAATCGGCGAACAGCCTGTAGCACAAAGGTGATATATCTGGTTCACTGTCTTTCTCTCCCCATTCTCCCTTTGTCTCTCTACCCGTTTCTCCCTCTCTCTCTCCATCTCTCTCTCTCCATCTCTCTCTCTCTCTCTCTCTCTTTCTTTCTTTCTCTCTCTCTCTAGTGAGATACGTTCTTTCTCAAGTAACACAAATCATCTGATGACATCGAAGACGAAAATTTCTCACGCACACTGATCTTTTTTTTTTGTTTCAGGCTACTACGTGTGTATATGTGAATGTGTGAATGTGTGCGTATGTGTGTGTGTGCGCGTCCGTGTGCGTATGTGTATGTGTGTGTATATATGTCTATAATTCAAACTTACGGAAAAATTTGGATAAGTACTGTTTTTCACTTTGCTAAAGATTTTCTACTATTTGAAAATAATATGTATTCTTGTTTTTATATTATTCATTTGGTTCTTTATAGATTATTTTTAATAGATAACTTATTTAACACTAAATTATTTAGAAGTTATAGTTTCATTTCAACATAATATTAGAACTTCGATTTGAATAGTGTTGATATATTTTCGATTATTTTTGATTAATAATATTTGATTAATTATTAATC
>NC_068981.1:131083778-131084739 GCF_001194135.2 Octopus bimaculoides
ATATATATATACATATATATATATACATGTGTGTGTGCGTGTGTGTATGTATGTATGTATGTATGTATGATGTATGTATGATGTATGTATGTATGTATGTATGAATTATGTATGCATGTATGTATGTTTGGATATTTATATATTTAGAATGGATCCCGGTTAGAATTTTCTACAACGAATTTTCAGTTGTTTGTTCAACAGAAGAAAAATCTAATAGAATTATCGTGTAAGTTGTTGAGTATTCCAGAGACATACATAACTTTAACAAAACTTTAATGTGGAATCAGTGCAACATAGTGTGACAAGACGGGAATATAGAATTACAGTACAAGCCGTCCGATAAGCTTCTAAATAAAATTCCCATAAATAATTTCATTCGAAGAATAATAATTGACCCGAGGCTAAAGATAATTATATCGCCCAAAAGAGCAATATATTTAGGATCTAAGAAAGGCGGTGTCGTTTATGTTAGTGGTGCTTTGAATCCCATAGCCTACAGAATCAACTAGTACAACTGATAAAGGAAGCACTGGGATCGATTTTATCGACTAAAACAGAAAAAGCGCCCTAGTATAGCCGCAGTCGAATGACTGAAACGAAGAAAGAGATGAAAGAAATGGATATATAATATGTGGAGGAATTTCAACCATGTTTCGTGGTCTGCTACCACTACAGCTCCTTTATAGGATCCAGTTAGCTGAAGACATCATCAGGAGGAACCACGTCCGGTTTCGGCCCCTACTCCTCTACCGTTTTGACGTGGCGGGGCCCCTCCTTTCGGAGGTGTCTTCAGCTCTGGTGTTGGGTGCATGTCTTCTTTCTTCTATTCCCTGGCCTCTTCGATGCAGCATCAACGAGTGTCAGCGTCCGACTGATCGTCGTGTCAAGTTCCCCTTTTTATATCTGCTGCTAGGCTCCAGCAGGCAGCCCCAGCTAGTTGTCACGTGACACTGTCTAAATT
>NC_068981.1:131084883-131087077 GCF_001194135.2 Octopus bimaculoides
CTATGTATGTATGTATGTATGTATGTATGTATGTATCTATCTATCTATCTATGTAACAACGAAACCTCAAGACAACGACGCGAACTTCTTAATTGTTAAGAATGCTTAACGTATGCACACAAGCTCTTTCTCTCTCTCTCTCTCTCTCTCTCTTTCTCTCTCCCTCTGTCTCTCACACAAACGCGCACGCACACACACACATGCGCTCACACGCACACACCTTAACTCGCACGCGCGCAATCACACACACACACACACACACACACACACACACACACACACACGGAGGAATGCACACGCACACACACATACACACGTATAAACGCATAACATAATTAGAAGGAAAATTAGGTACAGATAACAGGTAAAGCTAGCAGGATACGAATATTTTCTGTTTCGTTTTCACATTTCAGTTTCCAATTTATTTCAAATTTTGTGTATTGATGTAGTTTTGTTTTCCTAATTACGGAAAGGAAATTTGCTTAAAATTAATAAATAAAAAGCTAATAGCTTTTAAGGTTTGCAAAATTTGGGTAATTTTAGACGATCGAAAGCCACAGACATATAGGTGCCTTTTTCCATACTAACAAGCCAAGCTGTTGTGTATTCTGCTAACTCATTTGTTTCCACCACGTGTAACCTTTTGTATATGATGGAGAAATTGAAAACCAAGGAGGATGCGGTTGATTGGGCAGACCTCTGATCAAAACGAGCATTCTAATGCTGAACGCACGACAGTTTTAGAGTTATCTACGACTACCATAACCTAGTATGTCCTTCCTCCTTTTTGACGTTGGGATGTTCTTTGAGAGGAGATTTGGCTGCCTTTTCTAGCAGGTCGATCGTTACATGAACTGAACTTCAGTTTATTTGTTTTTTGGTTTCGTAATTTAACATTCAGTTTCAGTTTTTTTCTTTTTCTCCCTGATAATTTTTCGCATTACATACCTATTCCAACATTTCACATGACTTTATTAATTATAACTTATTAAAACATCCGTCGTTGAATGTTTAGTCGTCGTCATGTTGTCATCATACACACAATGCCAGCTTCCAAATTCTGTGTTCTGATTGGGTAAAAATGATCAAAGTAACACTCTGTAACATTCTTCTAAACTTTTTTGTCTGGAACAAGTGAATAACAACATTAGAATCAGCGTGAACAATTACGTCAATATACCAGATTTGAAAATTTTCAGTTAATTTTTCAAATTTCAAACTGTGAATTCAAACATACGAAATCCCAGGATACAAACAAGATCGCCAAACTTTTTCATCAGCTGTCGAGTGTCAAATTAATTTCGACGCATTTATCAACAGAATTACACTCTAGCTTCAGCGTACTCGCGTTTGCTGTCAAAATTAAACGAAGAATCACCTTTTAAAACTAAAAGGAGTAACATGATGATGTTACGAAAGTTACTAAACAGCGAAGTCTTTGAATGAGAGAAAGCAAAAGTAACAAGTTGTAGACGACTGTGTCAAGTGTAACGCTACCAGGAAATACGCGAGTAGCTTGGAGGTTAGCCCTTGAGCCAAGAGGGACAAAGGACGGAGAAATAACTGGTTAGTTGCAGGCCAGAGATAGGTAAAAAATAAGAGCGGAAGGCCCTTGAATCATGGAATATGTAGAGTTTGAGGGAAGCTTAGAACCGAATAGAGAAACCGAAGAGTAAGAGTACAGACCTGAATGAAAAAGAGAGGTGGAGAAAAGAGGAAAGAAATACAGAAAATTTCTTGATATACAACATGCACAAATGATTGGCTTATAGTGATTAAATGGTTTTACTGTACATTGTCTCATTCCCTCCATCAGATCGATATTGCCTGTAGAGGTGCACGATGTACCACGCGTCAGATGTCGAAGCGATCGCAGAGCAACGTCAGACGTCGAAGCGATCGCAGAGCAACGTCAGACGAAGTGTTTCGCTCGCGAAGGAAGGACAAAAAAATAAAAGTAACGACGCTGTAACTCAGTTACATATCGTCAACTAAAGCTTGAAGTTGACTTGTGCTTCATGACTGCAATTTGTTAATAAAACAAACTATCCAGAAGTTCATCCGCTGTATGTGAATATACATGTGTGCGTATCCGCGTGTGTCTGTGAGTGTGTATGAGTGTATGTGCATCCGTGTGATTGCGTTTATATGGTATATATAGGTATATATATATATATATATATATATATATATA
>NC_068981.1:131087087-131087477 GCF_001194135.2 Octopus bimaculoides
ATATATATATATATATATATATATATATATATATATCCCATCTGAGAAAGGTGTTGTAATTTATGTAAGTGTTGCTTTGTATATAGCAAAATCTAAAGGATAGACCGATAAAACGGATAAGGGAAGTACTGGGATGGATATCACCTACTAAAAAAGGAAAGGTGCCCTAGTATGACCGCAGTCCAATGATGAAACGAAGAACAGAGTAGAAGAAAAAAAGCGATGGATTTATAATACCAAAGTTTTTATCTATCTATCTATCTATCTATCTATCTATCTATTACTGTATGTATGTACGTATGTATGTACGTATGTATGTATGCATGTATGTATGTATGTATGTATTTATGTATATATATATATATATATATATATATATATATATATATA
>NC_068981.1:131087858-131092084 GCF_001194135.2 Octopus bimaculoides
GTATGTGTGTGTGCGTGTGTATGTGTGTGTGTGTGTATGTGTGTGTGCGTGTGTATGTGTGTGTGCGTGTGTATGTGTGTGTGTGTGTGTGTGTGTGTGTGTATATAACGTGGAGGCGCGATGGCCTAGTGGTTGGGATTGCGAGTGTCTATTGAGCGAAAACACCCAAAGCCCCACGAGGCTCCCTGCTGTACTCTTTCACCACAATTTTCTCTCACTCTTTCTTCCTGTTTCTGTTGTGCCTGTATTTCAAAAGGCCAGCCTTGCCACACTGTGTCATGCTGAATCTCCCCGAGAACTATGTTAATAGTATACGCGTCTGTGGAGTGCTCAGCCACTTGCATGTTAATTTCACGAGTTGATCGGATCAACTGGAATCCCCGTCGTCGTAACCGACGGAGTGCCACCATTATATATAACATACATATATACACACAAACGTATATATATATATATATATATATATGTGTGTGTGTGTGTGTGTGTGTGTGTGTATAATATACATATATATATATAGATAGGTGCATGCAAACATACATACATGCATACATACATACGTACGTACGCGCATGCATACATATATTATACATAAAAATTAGAAGAAAAAACAATAAAAAACACACATATATAGTTATATATAGCACGTGATCAATGTTGTGCTCCACTGTCTTTAGTGCTAAGTGGATGTGTAACAATAACCCTCAGGGTGGAACGCTAATCTATCACTGAAAGTAACCTCAGAAGTTTTGCAACCAAATATCTAACCAGCTAATGCGAATCAAGTGTCTTCCCCAGCGAGATAATTCAAAGCCAATAAAGAAACACGAGATCATCATCCATTTGCCGGTAGTTTGATACCTGATGGCCACACCCTAGTGCCCACAAAGATGTACGCGTATAGATATATTGACACACACATACACACATACACGAACATATTTACAAACATGAACATACGCACAAACACATACATAATAAACATGTATAAGTACATGTGTATAGATCTGTGTGTGCATAGCTCTTCTATCTATCTATCTATCTATCTATTTATCTATCTATCTATCTATCTATCTATCTATCTATCTATCTATCTATCTATCTACCGGTCTGTTTGTCTTTCTGTCTCTTTGTATGTCTGTCTGTCTATCTATCAATCCATCTATCTATTTGTCTGTCTGCATAAATGTTTACACATACACACAGATATGTATATATGTTGAGGGTTGAGGTATGGGTATTGTCTTGTAATTAAGATGCTCTTTCGTAACCACCTGTTTCTAGGTTCGATCCCACTGCACTGTATCTCTTCCACTATAGCCTACAGTTAATGAAATCTTTGTGCGTGGTTTTGAGAAACGAAACTTCATCAGTAGCATATCATGTTTTTATGTATGCATATGTATGTGTGTGTTAATATATGCATGTTTGTTAATGCGTGTGTGTGTGTGTGTGTGTGTGTGTGTGTGTGTGTGTGTGTTAATATATGCATGTTTGTTAATGCGTGTGTGTGTGCGTATCTAAGTGTTCGTATCTATTTTATTGATTTTTGTGTATTTTCAGATCAGCAAAATGAAATGTCAAATGGACAAAACAGCATTCTCGACACCATCTGTTTTTTACATTTAATCGAGGTGTTAAACCCGCCGAAGTTGCTCATGAGATTTGTGCTGTGTATGGAGAAGGAGCAATGCCTCAAAGTACCGACCACCGTTGATTTTCGTGCTTCAAAAATGGGGAATTTTACCTCAAGGACGGATCACAACACAATTGTGTTCGATGAAGAGCGATTCAATCAACTTCTTCACGAAAATCCACGTCAGACGACCAGGGATTTGTGGAGCAGATGGAGTGATAAAAATAACTGTGGTGAACCACCTTCACTCAATGGGCAAAGTTCATCGAACGCAATTAGTCGACTGGTGTGTAATCCGTCTTTGAGGTCAAAATTCCCATTTTTGAAGCGCGAAAAACAACAGCGGACGGTACTTTGAGGCATTGCTCCTTGTCCATACACAGCACAAATCTCACGAGCAGCTTCGGCGGGCATAACACCTCGATTAAATGCAAAAATCAAATGGTGTCGAAAATGCTCAGTTTTGTCCACTTGACATTCCATTTTAATGATCTGAAAATACACAAAATTTAAAAAATCAAAACACTATCTTGTATAGCAAAAATTTCTCTTTCAAATAACATAAAACACTTTGTCAATATATTTTATTTCTGCGTGCATTTCTAAATTAGCAAAAAAAAAAAAACCGCTCATGAATTATTTCTCAACCCAATGTATCTAGAGAATCCCCTATGATAAGAAAAGACTCATTAGAAAATATAAATATTTAAGATGAATAATTTAATCAGCTAAAGTACTGCTTGCTATCGTTTGCATTATTTTCAACAGAAATAACATCGCACGTATCGGGAAAATTATCATCTCCAGCACAGCTAATCATTAAAGACGACTGGGCCTTTTAGAACAGCAGACACAACCCTAAACTTCAATTTCTTTATAAAAAGAACTGGGTTGCTCTTTCATCCATCGGTTCACGGTCGATGAAAGAACATATTCCAAAATTATGTCAAAGAAATGGAGGAGATTCTATAGAAGCAATACTGACGTGTTTTTTAGGAAAGCCGATGCGGATAACTTGATAGTATTAATGAAATAAATTCCTCTGCATGTCATTCATCCCTAACAACTTTCGGCATCCCGGATTTCGTAGCAGCAATATATAATTAAACACAACTTAACAGTAGACACCCGATATGTGCCTTGCTAGTCTCTTGAAGACGTACCAACATGAGTTTGCACGCGTTCTAACTAATCTGTACAGGAAATCGATAGACACTGGTTATATACACACACGCACACGCACGCACATGCATGCATACATACATACATACTAACATACATACATACTAACATACATGTTGTTGTTGTTGGCACTCAGTCGCTTACGACGTCGAGGGTTCCAGTTGATCCGATAAACGGAACAGCCTGCTAATGAAATTAACGTGGAAGTGGCTGAGCACTCCACAGACACGTGTACCCTTAACGTAGTTCTCGGGGATATTCAGCATGACACAGCGTGACAAGGCTGACCCTTTGAATTACAGGTGCAACAAAACAGGAAGTAAGAGTGAGAGAAAGTTGTGGTGAAAGAGTACAGCAGGGTTCGCCACCATCCCCTGCCGGAGCCTCGTGGAGCTTTAGGTGTTTTCGTTCAATAAACACTCACAACGCCCGGTCTGGGAATCGAAACCGTGATCCTATGACCACGAGTCCGCTGCCCTAACCACTGGGCCATTGCGCCTCATCACATACATACATACATACATACACGAACATATTTTTAACCCAGTGCCATTCCAGCTTTCAGGCCAGGAATTAAGTCACTTGTAATAGTTTAACGTCTAATCTCATTTACCTCTTATATCATTGTATAATTCGAGCGAGCAGGAAATCGAGAGATTTCTGGTAAGCAACAGTCTTCTAAATCCCAAACAGCATGACTTCCGCCTTGACATAGACTACTTAACGCAGTTTCTGTACCATTTTGATTGCATTTTAAATGTTTTGGGAGAGAAATCCAACATAGATGTCATATACCTTGACTTCAGTAAAGCTTTCAACAAAATCGAGTATAGTTCGTGGAAAGTTACTGCTGTGAATTAATTAGTTTATGAATTGCAAGACTCAGCACGCTGTAATTGATGAATCCAAATTAAATCCGGTAAATGTCAATAGTGGTACCCCCACTACACCAGGGTACTGCATTAGGTCCACTTTTCTCTTTTATTTATGTAGTTTATATAAATGGTACCACAAATGATAGTGAAAACAGTAAAGTAAAATAAAAAAAATATGCAGGCATAGCGAAGCGTCGGCATGGTTGTGGGGTTAAGAAACTCGCTTTGCAGCTACGTGGTTTCGTGTTCAGTCCTCCTACGCGGCACCTTGGCCAAGTATTTTCTACTATAGCCCCGTGCCGACCAATGCCTGTGAGAGAATTTGTTAGGCAGAAATTGTCTAGAACCTTATCGTGTGTGTGTGTTATTTCTTTACTACCCACAAGGGGCTACACACAGAGGGGACAAACAAGGACAAACAAACGGATTAAGTCGATTATATCGACCCCAGTGCGTAACTGGTACTTATTTAATCGACCCCGACAGGATGAAAGGCAAAGTCGACCTCGGCGGAATTTAAACTCAGAACGTAGCGG
>NC_068981.1:131092448-131093989 GCF_001194135.2 Octopus bimaculoides
GAAAATGTTCAGCTCATACATTTCCGAAAAGGGGCCGCAAATAAACAACCGTGTACATGTGTACAGACAAAGGGCACACACAAAAATTGACTGCGGCTATTCTGGAGCACCACCTTCAAAGGTTTAAACCGAGCAAATCGACCCCCAGGACTTACTCTTTCTAAGCCTAGTACTTATTCTATCAATCTCTTTTGCCGAACCGCTAGGTTATGGGGACATTAACACACCAGCATCGTTTGTCAAACGATGGCGAGGTGGGGGGACAAACACAGACATACGCACATAAATACTTGCTTATACATATATATATTATGTGTATGTATTTATGTATGTATATATATATATATATATATATATATATATATATATATATATACGACGGGCATCTTTCAGTTTCCGTCTACCAAATCCACGACATATCAAGAACAGGAGATATATATAGGTGAGGCTTCATTCTTCAAACTAACTGTAAGAACTTGCCTGGAGGCGATACTAACAAGCATATAATTGTCGCCAACATTTTGAAATGGAAAGGGAAACGCAGCGACTGGAATTGAACCATATATTTCTCAAATACATTAAAATTAGTTACACTTGTATGTTTGCCATACTAGGACTTCAACGTCTGTACTTTTATGAGAAGCTAGCTCATCTAATATCTTTATTACTTGTCTGGCGACTAGGAGATGCTTGGTTTCAATTCTTGTCTCTATGATTAATCATTCGATCAGAATTTCTTTCTAATTTTAGCACAAGGCTTGAAATTTGGATGGGCGGGAAAGTTGATTGCATTTACACAACTGTCTGACTGGTACTTTATTTTAACAACACCGAAAGGTTGTTGAAAGCACTCCATAGACACGTGTATCCTTAACGTAGTTCTCGGGGATATTTAGCGTGACACAGTGTGACAAGGCTGACCCTTTGAATTACAGGCACAACAGAAACAGGAAGTAACAGTGAGAGAAAGTTGTGGCGAAAGAATACAGCAGGGTTTGCCACCCCCATGCCGGAGCCTCGTGGAGCTTTAGGTGTTTTCGCTCAATAAACACTCACAACGCCCGGTCTGGGAATCGAAACCGCGATCCTATGACCGCGTGTCCGTTGCCCTAACCACTGGGCCATTGCGCCTCCACATTTTCTATGTAACAGTCTCAGTATTGTAGATAATCTTTCATGCTCAATACACACATATACACACAACACATACACAAACATTACATAGGCACACACACGAATATACGCATGTGCACATAAAGAATCATTCGCGTAGACACCCATACAAACATACACAAACACAAAAACACGTACAAAAAGCGTACACATACACGCACGCACGCCCCCCATTCATATCTATCTATTTATCTGTCTGTCTATATATATATATATAAACACATATAAGAGGGATGTCCACTTAGTGGTCATCCCTCTCAAATGTATATAATATAATTTTTCTGAATCTTCAGATTTTTCAATATGCTAGGCCGCTGGTTTTAAATTGATATTAATTAAATTAATACTCAATTTTTCACCCTTATTAT
>NC_068981.1:131094139-131108257 GCF_001194135.2 Octopus bimaculoides
CTTTAATTTGGAGGTTTCCAAGAAAAGATTTCTGATATTGATTCTGCATATTTTGCTGGTAGTTTACAGGCGTAAATTTGCGAATATGAAAATAAAACTTGTACATGATATGTTGTGAATTTATGGAAAGAAATCCCATAAGATTTAACAATTTAGTTACAAATGGAGAAGAGAAGTTGTTAAAATATATAAGAGAATTTAAATTCATGCAGACGATCGTTTCGTACAGAGATATAAAAATAATGCAAATTCGTGATTGAATTGAATTAAATTAAATTAAATTACATAACTTGACTCACATCTTTTCTTCTCATAAGGATCAATATCAATCTCCTAGATTCTATTCTGCTATTTCCTTTCTCACCGAAGAGTACATTGATATATATTCAATTTAATTAATTTACTTTAATTGAATTCAATCATGAATTTGCATTATTTTTATATCTCTGTACGAAACGATCGTCTGCATGAATTAAAATTCTCTTATATATTTTAACAACTTCGCTTCCTCATTTTAAACTAAATTGTTGATTTTTATGAGATTTCTTTCCATAAATTCACAACATATATATATATATATATATATATATATATATATATATATATATATATATATATATATATATATAGAGAGAGAGAGAGAGAGAGAGAGAGAGAGAGAGGGAGAGAGAGAAAAGTAGAGAGAGAGACACACACACAAAGTATACGCGTATACACACACAAGCATCTGTATATAGTCAAAAACACTCACAAACACATGTGTATACACACACGTACATACAAACCTGCACGTATGCACATGCACAAGTATGTATGCAAGCATACGCATACACATACCACACACGCACACACACGCACACAGACACACACACATGCATACACAAACATAAACACACACACAAACACACATAAAACCTAACATGTACGCCGTGATTAGAGTGACATTTTCCATTTGATACATGTTTCATAGTTGTTTGTTTTGTGTAGGTATTTTTAAGTATGATTCTGTGAACGCGTGCATGTATGTGATATAGTTATAGGCCTATATATGCGTCTATAGTGAATGCTTCGCTGCAACTAGTGTAACTCTGCACTGAAGTATTATATAACCTTACTGACCTTTTACTGTGTGTTTTACACCAACAGTAAAGACACGCAGACATCCAATATGGCATGGCAATATGGCGGCTTCGTTGGCGTACAACTGCTAGCTCATAATTCATTCGTGAGATGCAGATGCACCACCTTCAATTATTCTGACTTATGTAATTCTCCTTGTTCTTTCTTCTTCTATCGCTTTTTCTCTCTTTGTTTCTCTCTTTCCTTCCCTCTCTCACTCTCCCTCTCTCACTCTCTCATTGACACATGAACGTAAGCATATATGGCATTTCAAATGTAGGTCGCATTACATGCTGAGCTTTATGAACGTTTTACGTATTTTGATAGTACCTTTGATAGCTTGCAGCCGTAGTTTTCTCATTAGATGTATTCCTTCTGGTTTTGTGAATTCCGGCTTCTCAAGATTGGTACTAAGAATGGGTAGGTATTTACAGTCATAATCCATCCGGATTATAACTTTATGTTTCCTATCACTTCAGCACAGAGATTTTCTTTTCATTAATATTTAACTTAGTGTTGGTGGAGGCGCAATGGCCCAGTGGTTAGGGCAGCGGACTCGCGGTCATAGGATCGCGGTTTCGATTCCTAGACCGAGCGTTGTGAGTGTTTATTGAGCGAAAGCACCTAAAGTTCCACGAGGCTCCGGCAGGGAATGGTGGCGAACCCTGCTGTACTCTTCCACCACAACCTTCTCTCACTCTTACTTCTTGTTTCTGTTGTGCCTGTAATTCAAAGGGTCAGCCTTGTCACACTGTGTCACGCTGAATATCCCCGAGAACTACGTTAAGGGTACACGTGTCTGTGGAGTGCTCAGCCACTTTCACGTTAATTTCACGAGCAGGCTGTTCCGTTGATCGGATCAACTGGAACTCTCGACGTCGTAAGCGAAGGAGTGCCAAAAAAAAAAAAAAAAAACTTGACATTTGCGAGGCATCTAATTTCAAGTGCTGAGTATAGGTTCTTTTCTCTGTCCCAGTTCGTTACGTTTAGTCTGTTGTGCTTGCATTTCATTGAAGTCTTGACAGGGACATCACTGAAGCTTCTTACATTTGTCTCCCCAGGGTTATACTTTCAACGGATTTCATTATGCAATGTTCTAACCTCGGTATCACGTCGCATAGGTAGGTAATAATGCGAGCACATTTTCTGGTGCCTACTTACGAATGTGTCGTCTTCCCTATTAATACTATGGAGCTTGCAGTGATTGTTGCGCATTCGTGATTTGCCTATATCCCTATCTCTTTGTTGCATCAAGTACATCGTGGTCATTTCCTGTTCTTGTATTGCAAAAGCGTAATATTCAGAGCTAATATCCCGGTCGTCAGTCCCTAATAGACAACTCTGCTCGATTGTCTATGTATGTATGTATGTATGAAGTATGTATGTATGAATGTATGTATGTATGTAAATAGAAAGTATAATTGCATTTACCTAGTCTTGTGGGATAGACCTCGCCATCTCATACAGATAAAACTAGCCCATGAATGGCCATAGCAACAATATCTCCTCCAAAACGAATCGGCTCAGTAGGTATTCCATCCAAACCAGGAGCTTTTGTTGTGTCGATCTCTTTTATAGTAGACATTATCTTATCAGCGGTTTGGTCATCCATCATTTATGTCTCAGTCTCCTTTTGCAGCAGTGCATTAACAATTTATTTCATCACAGCAAAAAATGGTTTATCAAACAAATCTTTAAAGTGTTCAATCCACCGATTCATGATTCCTTCAAAATCTTTGATGAGGGCATGTGCATCTTTTAACTTCAATGGTATCACTTTGGATAAAGCTAGGGGCCAAAACACTAGATCCTTTGAAGAGAAGAACAAGCTGTATGAGAAGTGCCTTGCTGTAGAAGTTCCAGTGCAGGCCACTTTTGAAAAAGCCATATAATGCCTTCAATACTCTGCAGTTGAAAATTCTCTGCATTTCCGTTGATACTTCCGACCACCAGTTATTCATCGTCTTCCGAGTTTTACATTGCAGTTTTGACTTTGCTTCTTTTATGGCTTTTTCAAAAGTGACCGGCACTGGATCTTCTACAACAAGGCACTTTTCATACAGCTTGTTCTTCTCTTCAATGGATCTAGTGACTGCAGCATCAATATTATCAAACCAGTTGAATTCGGTATGTATATGTGTTGTGACGTAATTTGTTATGTGCAATAAATAAGATAAACAGACAACAGTAAAAACAATGTAATGAACGAACAACTCTCTTTACGAAACGAACCAACAACTAATATTCCTTGTAAACTAACCAACCGACACCTTCCGACTTCACTGCAAATTAACACGAACTTCACTCGACTCCGAACTCTGAACCCTGAACTCACTCGGATAGTTACTATTTATACTTTACTTGGACCAGTTTATCTCTCGTAAGGGAGCGTCGTAACTCTCATCATAACACAACTCCCTTTGAGATTTCGACTACTGTGAGAAAGTGGAATTTCTTTTATATTTCTTTTTTTTTTCTTTCCAGCACCTCTTCCTCTTTTTCCTTTTTTTTAGCTGTTGTATAATTGTTGCCCGACATTTAAGGTAGCATTGTTCGTTGCACACAACACTTTTTCTTTTCGTTGTACTAAGCACTCTTGTCAGCACTTTTGTTTACTTTAGTTTTTTTTTTTTTTTTAAATCTAATATCTTTTTCGTTTAGGTATTACTTCCAGATATTCAGTTTGTTTTTGTTGTCTGAAGCTAGTTGTACGAGGTTCAATATCTCTCGTTACTGGCACTTCAAACATATCATAGAAAACTTCCATTGGTATTACCCCTCGTACTCCTGTATGTCTCATCTTTAACTAGTTAAAGTGTCTCTTGTGTTCCGAAAGTTGTTCTTTAGGTAACATCATGTTACCTAATCTTTTGATTACACAATCATCCTCCTAACTTTCTTTACCATTTTTGTAATTTTTGAAATGAACTTTATCTCCTACTTCGAAATGTTTCGTAATATTTCTTGTATTTTTTCAAATGTGTTCTTTGTCTTTCCTATATATGTATTTTTTCCTGATCGATTTTATTTTACGCGCGAACAGGAACTCTTCTGGTGACTTTCCTGAATTAGTATTTGGATTTGGTGTTCTTCTATATACTCACAAAAATTTCGTTAGTACCTCGTCATTATCTAGCTCGTTCCTAGCTTTTCTTAGAGCTCTTTTGAACGTGTCTACAAATCTTTTCACCTGCCCAGCAGATATCGGGTAGTAGGGCGGGAATGGATGTGCTTTATGGCATGTATTTTGCAGAAATTTCTTAATTCATATCTTGTGAATTGTGTTCCATTATCTTAAACTAAAGTGTCTGGAATGCCGAATCGAGTAAATAACTAGAGTAGGAACTTTATTTGCCTTGGGTTTATTACATCTGCATACTTCTAGCCATTTTGTATAGCTATTCACAACGATTAGAAAGAATGCACCGTTCACTGGTCCAGCGTAGTCGATATGTATCCTGGACCATGAGCTCTCAGTCTTTGTACATAAACCTAATTTGTCGGAGATTCCTTGCAGAATTTGTTTTTCTCTTTAACTCTTCAGGCAAGTTATTTTTAGAGGGACAACCATTTATGTTTTTACAATAGAGATTTATGGGGTAGTCCCATAAATCGAATAATTCTAACCAATCGGTACTGAGCAGATCGGTTGCATTTTTAACGACAAAGACTTTCGCCTTGCATGTTTTCCCTCGCAATGTGACATTAGTCCACATTTCGCCTATGAAATGTAATTTGTCGCCCGTCACGCTATGAGCAGATTTCGCTGATTTTCTCAATATAGGTTTCTCTATTGTCTTGCATGTGTCCATATGTATTATTGAAATATCACTTCCAGTATCCAATTTAAGTTTAATATGTATTCCGTTTATTTTTTCATGTACAAACTTTCTTATTTGGGAGTCGATTTTCGTTTCTGCTGACAGCATTCTAGGATTTTTAACATTTGATCTTTGTAATTTTGTTCTGCGGTGTGAACTCTTGTGATCAAGTCTTTTGCAACTGTAACATTTTTGATTTTTGAATGGACAGTGTTTCGTGAAAGGTATGTCCCAACATCCATAACACGTATTAGAACGTGGCGCTCTTTTTTTTTTGGTTGTACTTTCTCGGTCGACGCATCTGTATTTTTGCGGAATCCTTTTCTTGAATTTTTTCTACATCGTGTTTCAGCTTTACCATCCTCTGGCATTCTTCTGCTACGGACTGTAAGGTTAGATCTTGATTCGCTTGCTCCAATTTACAAAGAATTCTTGCCCGAATTTCTTTATCTTCATTTGTTGTATGACCTTGTACGAAAATAAGACACTTGAACATCTTAGGTGTAAGTTCTTTGAGTTTAAAACTTTCACACATCCTGTTGGCTATTCCTGCGTATGTAATAAAATCATCATTCTCTTCTTTCGTTATATTCCAACAATCCATTCGAGTGTTAAATAGAGAAGTTTTATCACCGAATATGTAATTCTATTGTTTCCGAACAGTAATTCTATTGTTTCTTTAAAACAATTCTAACGGAGCTAATTCTCGCAATAACAATCTTACTTTTTGTTCGTCCGACCATGATTTGCAATCTTGCTTTAAAATCTTCTCATACCTTCTGTAGTACGATGCAAAAGTTATACCCTCCTCTGAATTCCTTAATCGAGTTCGAAACGCCATCTGGCGAAAACGAACTTACCTCATTTTTGGAGTTAATTGAATATAGCTCCAATAATTGTTGTTGTAGCTGTTGTTCTAATAGTTGCCTCTGCTACTCCTGTTGTTGCTCTTGTTGTTACTTTTGCAACTGTACTATGGAAGCTAATATTATTTAACAAGTTGTATCACGAACAAATTGTTAAATAACCTACGTGAGCTTCGAAAACCTTGTCGCCAGATGTTGTAACGTACTTTTAAGGTACAATAAATAAGATAACCAGACAACAATAAATGAACTAACAGCTCTCTTTACGAAACGAACCAACAATTCCTTCTGGACTAACCAACTGACACCTTCCAACTTCACTGCGAACTAACACAACTTTACTCGACTCCGAACCCTGAACCTTGAAATCACTCGGATCGTTACTATTTATACTTTATTCGGATCAGTCTGTCTCTCCAAAGGGGGCGGCGTAACTAACTCTCATCACAACAATATGCGATTTAGAACATTTAATCTGAAGTCTTTAATCCCCAATGTTTTAACACCAAGTCAACAACATTTGACACAGTTGTCAAAGAGTTCCTTTGTGCTATTAATAAAGATATTGGATACCTCCAATGCATGTACTACATTTGGTTTAAACATTAGCATAAAAACAACAAAGGTCATGTACACTCCACCAGCTGTAGAAACGTATGTGGAGCCTAAAATTTTCATAGGAAGAAAAATAATAGAAGGGGACAGCTCTGTATTTCTTGGAAGTACACTAAGTAAAGTGTTGGTACCCTTGACGCTGAAATAAATCAGAAGACTGCGAAAGCTAGCGCTGCTTTCGGGAAACTTGAGAAACACGAAACTTGCGGTATATGAAGCCTGTGTTCTTACAGCCCTGTTATACGGATTCAAAATTTGCACAACTTATAGGCAGCAGTTGGAAAGCGCTTATTAAATATAAAGCGAGCGCTTCTTGATTATAAAGTGGTTGGCTTACACGTCTGATTTTCGCTGTACTTTAGAAAGATGGTGGCACCGTTATTGAGAAAAGGACAATTTCTAACCAGATGCGTTGGACTGGTCATGACGTCAGAATGAAAGACGGTAAGCTACCTAAACAGATATTTTATGGGAAACTGACCAGAGGGAGAAGGCTCCAGCGCAAATCTAGAAAGCGGTTTAAGGATATCATAAAGAGCAACGTTAAGGCTGTGAAGACTGGATATGTGGGAAACATTGGCTGAAAGTCGTACATCATGGAGAGAGACTATCAAGTACAAGCGTGGTATCTTTGAGCAAAAACGAAAGAGGCACGCTGCTTTGAAGTGCTAATTCTGTAAGCGGATTCGAAGTGTAGTGTTTGCAGAAAACCAGTAGGAATTGAGTTCCAACTCGTGGGGACAACTTCTTCTCTCAAACGCTATGTTTGTCAGCCGTCTAGTGTCACATGAGCCAGGGAAAAGTCGAGCTGCTATGAGATAGCTCTACCGCCACGGACACCGCAGTACATTTGTACTGAAAAGAGAAATAGATGTTACATTTGTGAACTTTCCTGCAGAACGATAACTGAACAGAAAAGCAAGCTGCATGCACATGTTCGTTTCAGTGTTCAATGAAAAGATGCCAATCTTCTGATAAGTAGTAGCAATCAATATGTAAGTATGTATGTATGTATGTATATATGCATGTATGTATGCATGAATATATGCAGCATGCATGTATGCACGCATGCATGTATGTATGAACGCATCTATGTATGTATGTTTGTACGTATCTATCTATATATATATATATTTATGTATGTATGTATGTATGTATGCATGAATATATGTATGTATACTCGTAAATAAGTATACATATATATGTATGCATGTGTGTATAGATGTATGTATGCATGTATGCATGTGTGTATGTATACATGCAGGCAAGGATGTATGTATGTATGTATGTATGTATGTATGTATGTATGTATGCATGTATTGGGCTCTTTTGCTGAACCGCTCAGTTATGGGGCCGCAAACACACTAATAGTGGCCCATGAGAGGTGCTTGGGGCCAGACACAGACACTACATACATATGTATGTATGTATGTATGTATGTATGTATGTATGTATGTGTGTGTGTGTGTGTGTATGTATGTATGTATATATGTACAGATTTGATCAATAAGTATCCGGACTGTTACCATAACAATGAAGCTAAAACAAGTAGAGTAAAGTCGCTCGGTAAAGATCAACCTTCAACTCTGCTGTGCATGTGCACTGAGTTTTAACGTTCTAGTTCACTTTCGCTGTTTGCAGCAGTGTTTCGAAGTAGCGCGTGTAACGTGGGATCGTCGCATTGACCACGAGAGAAAGTTATCACGACGATACCTGCTCAGAGTCCTACGCAAAATTACAGAAAGTGTATCGTGAGGAGTGTATGAGCTGCACACAAGTGTACGGGTGGTTCAGACGTTTCCAAGATGGAGGGGAAAATGTCGATAGTGACGAATGTTCTGGGAGACACACAACCAGCAGAACTGAGAAAAACATCGCAGGTGTGCATGCAGCTGTGAGGGGAAATCGTCGAATCACCATCCGTGTGTTATCAAAAGATGTGCAAATTAGTTGCAGTTCAGTTCAGTCCAATATCACTGAAGATTTGGGAATGAGATGCATGTCTACCAAGTTTGTGCTAAAACTGCTTTCATCTGACCAAAAAGACACTCAAGTTTCTTGATTGTGTCGAGAACAAGGAAAACGTTTTGTAACCGTTGCGTCGGCCTCTGAGTAGGTATCGCCAAGATTTTGGTAAAATTTGATGCAGATCCTCTGCTCAACTTTCTCTGTTATGGTCAATGCGACGAATACATGCTACACATGTTACTTCAATGCACTTTTGTAAACAGCAAAAGTAAGCTAGAACGTTAAAACTTAGTGCACATGTACTGCAGAGTAGAAAGTCAGTCTGTTCCAAACGACTTCACTCTCCGTGCTTTAGCTTCGTTACTATGGCAACAGTCTGCATACTTATTAACCAGACCACGTATGTATATAAGGTCGGAATTCAGAAAGTATTGAAAAGCTTAAAATATCTGAATCGATATTGCTTTTCTGCTTCAGGAGATCCTTACAATGACAACCCGACAAAGTACTAGGGTCGTTATCTTCGAGAATCCTCGAATATGATACTTCAGCTGCAGAGTTTGAAAACCAGAAAACGGATGAAAAAAAATACAAGAAGAGCTTAACTGTCAATTAGTTGGAATATGCGTGTAAGGCAGCAAAAGTAGATATTCTAAACCAACATTAATCAGCGCCAAAAAGAAAAAAAAAAGATTTTTAAAATGATAGATTTAAAACATCTCCCGACTGCGGGTCGCTATACACGTTCTTTCAATGACAACTATATTTTTTCCATCAAAACTTTGAAATCTAGCAGTGTCGGATAGTAATGATGATTTATGTTAGTTTAATAAATAATAATAGTTTGCTGATGTACTACATGTAAAATGTCTATGAGACGAAGCTAACATCAGACAGCAAGCCAAATTCCTTTGTCAATTCTTTAAGAAATGTCTCAGTCTATACAGTACCTTTTGAGATCTAGATAAGATCAGAAGTTCCGAGTTAAGTATTGCCAAGGATGTACCATAAAACCAATGAAAGTATATGATTTGCTGGAACTCAAAATGTGGACGACGAAGTTTATTATGTATTCAGTTTTTACTACACGTATGACAAATTTCTTAATTGGAAGGTGTATAACTAATTGAGTATCGACCATACTGTATTCTTCTCGGTATCTCTGAAAAGCATATCTTCAGATAGTCTTGAAAATTTGAAACCAACTTAAGAACAAAGAATTGTCTTACAAGTGACAAGTCCTCTGCAGCCGCAATAAGGGAAACAAGCAGTCTCGGAGTCTTAGACGAATAGTGATGCGACGGTAAAACATCGTGTCTCACCGTTTTAAGAAACTTGATTAAGTATAAATAGATCAACCGGTTTAACACCACCAATTAGCATTCAGGATCCTTTAACCGATCCTGAGGAAGACACTACAAAAAAAACTATTATATGCAAATATATTTCGACAAAACCACGAGACAGGAGTGAGCGACACAGGCCCCGATCGAAAAATACCTAATACCAGTCTGGGGGTTAAAAACTGGCGTCGCTCGTGGGAGACGCTTCGGCACAATTGAAGAATTAGTCAGAGAAAGTGCAACAATAACTATCAAAACAGAAGAATTGCAGAGGTACCATCAAAAGTGGACATCTGTTTGCTGGTGGAAGCCGAATAACATGGAATAGAGAACATAGCAATAATTTTCCAAGTGCACAAAATGGGAAAGGAAAATTAGTCTCGCACAGAAATAGAATTATTGACACACCTCGATTAGAGGAATACTGAAGTCCTCCCTGACCGGATCAACCTTCCTAATGGTACACTGCTATTCGTAGAAGTCGAGGGTGGAAAGCCAAGATGCATCATTTGTAGTGAGAAAAACCACCTAAAGGATTTCTACCCCATGCAAAGAAAATGAGATCTCTGGATTCTCTAGACGCTTCTAACACAACAACAACAACAGCATCAGAAGCAACAGCAGTTCCACCACCAAAAACAATGTAAACAACATAGTTTTAGGAGCAGTAACATTCAAATCAACAACAGCATCAACAGAAAGAACAGCAGGAGAGATGCATTCAACGACATCAGTAGTAAGCACTAGCACCTCACCCGAGAAAAACAGTAACATCACCTGCACCATCGAAACCGGGAGAAACCTCACCAACATCAGTCGACCAGGCCACCACTTTCGAAATGCGCGAATGTGCAGACATACCTATCCTCGTTTGTCACAGATTTCGCCGACTGTGAAAACTCATCCAGCGAGGAAAACAGTTTGGTGACACAGAAACTAAGAACCCGTCACACATCCACACACCGTACACCAACGCAATTACAAACATCTCTAACAGTACAAACCCTACCAACATTACAGACAGCTCAACAAACGAAAACGCATAACATTCCACGCGAACAACCTGGACAGCATTTCCAAGGCATCATCAATTACACGATCAAGGACACAAACAAACAAGAATTCAATGAAGCTTATTAAAAAATACACAGATATTACTCTAAATGAATACATCGCATCTCCGCATAACACTCCCATACACATAAGATTATAAAAACTACGCACAATGAACTTACAACAAACTAAAAGCATAATATGCCGAAGGAATAGATTTCCGTGGGACCTAAAAAAAAACTCTACAAAGAAATGCTTGTGGTGACACCCATAAATAGTCAGAAGGAAAGAACACCTGTCTCACCACAAGTGAAGATTTTCTTCGTTCCTTTTCTCTCTTACAAATATGGTCTTGCTAGGAATAGGTAGCATAAATGCACTAGGCTTGGAGTGACTTTGGAAGCAGGGCCATTTATTCAAGTATAAATATCGTGGCTTCAGAATTTCCATGGTAAAAGGATGTCGATTATTCGGACCTTGGAAGTTTTCCTGGGAAAGTCTCAACCTTTAATATTAATGGGTGACGAGAACGCCATCTTGGACACCCGTTTAGATTGTTTGGGAAAAGGTGTTGAAGAAGGGGGCATAAAATCCTCGCAAAACAATTCAGACGTTTTCAACTGTCTGATAAGTATGAATTGGATTTCCTGATTGTGCCAGTGTGAACATAAACGAACTGTATGGGCCATCTAGGTGGTATCTAGAAAGAGTAGTTTGTAGGCCAGTAAATATGGATAGCATAAGTTGTCCACTTTTCAAAATAGTCGGCTTTCCAGACCACAAATTTGTGATCTGTACAGTCGACCAAGATATACTTCGTAAGCAGGGACCCGATCACTGGAAGCTGAACGCGTCACTTCTGCATGCCAAGCTTAGAGTGACTGGATTAGAGAATTAGTTAAGTGGGCGTTGATGGGATCAATCCTCAACAACTAAAAAGGGCTCTGAAAAGGGCTATTAGAGTAAAATCTATTAAGTTTAATATGGCATTTGCGATAGGAAATAACAGAATAGAGGGAAACTTAGAAACGTAGAATAGGCGCTTAGGAAAGTCATCAATAATTGATGTTGACCCGGGACCAATTCTTGAACGATAAACGCGGAAGATGCATTGTCAAAGCTAAGGCACACGCTCTAAGAAACGAGAAAACGAAAGGCGTTTGAAGGGGGCTGAGTTACAGAGGTGCAACATGGCAACAAAGCCACATTAGGTGCATGTTACTCGAGCCCGAGCGGATGTGTGCGGCACTTCAGCAGCACTACACTCGACTGTTTGGGACGAATATCAGTCCGGAATGATGGGCTGCATGGGATGCAAACCGCCTCATTTGTATGGTTTTCTTCATGAGCTTTATTTTTAAATGTCAGACTTGTTTCGTGATTTCTTGCTTGATCAAGTATGTCTTTAATCGAAGGTATTCTCAAATCCTGATCATCACCCATATTTTTTATTTTGCGTCAGGGATTACACTGTTCAATATAACCATATTTTTAAAATCGTATTTTCAGTTAAATGACGCTTAGAGAAGAGTTGGTTGTATGATTTTAATGAAATGTGGTTGCTATTTCTAGTAGATCAGAAACGACATTGAGGCAGATTCTCTCGTTGTCTCCACCAATGATTATTATTATTACTAGTAGCCATTAGTTCTAGCATATATACTTACACACACAAACATACTCACACATATGTATGTATGTATATATGTATGTATATAATTAAAAGTTTGTTTGTTCAGTTTTAGTTTGCAGTTGCCAAGATGCAGATACCACATCACTGCATTTATTTTAAATAGGTCACCGAATTTCCCGCTTGTGATTCTGATGCTGAGGGTTTTTCATCAACAACTGCTATAATGGCTTCACTCTGATGGGAAATATAAAGAAAATAATAAATATTGGTTTGTTTTTCTTTTTCAGAGTCTGATGTTCAGAAGAGTTAAAGAGAAAAGTAAAAAACGAAAAAGAAAAAGAAAAGAAAAAGAGAAAAAAAAAAAGCAATATGAAAGTCAGCAAGACAAAGATTTAGTGAAACTAGTAAACTGGTGGTTGAGAATTGTAGAATATGTCTTAGATTTAATGTATCAAATTTGGCATTTTTTAAACAAATATTTTAAAGAAAATATTTCGAATAGTTTGTCGGTTTAGAGAAAAATAAAAACATTACTCAGGAAAATAAGCATCAGAATAAACGAAGGAATGCGCAAGGACACGTACAAACAATCCTACATATATGCATATATATGTATATATGTATATTTTCATATATATATATATATATATATTACGTGAGTATATATATGAAGATTGCATAGTTTAATGCATGAAAGTACTAGTTCAATCAGAATGAACATTTAATATTCTATCGTTTCAAGGCAGCGAGCTGGCAGAAACGTTAGCAGTATTTCGTCTGTCTTTACGTTTTGAGTTCAAATACCACCGAGGTCGACTTTGCATTTCATCTTTTCGATAAATCAAGTACCAGTTGCATACTGGGATCGATCTAATCGACTGGTCCCCTCCCCAAAATTTTCGGGCCTTGTGCTAGAAAATAATGTTCTACCATTTCCAGGCGCGAGCTGGCAGAAAAGTTAGCAAGCCGGAAGAAATGCTTAGTGGTATTTCGTCTGTCTTTACGTTCTGAGTTCAAACTCCGCCGAGGTCGACTTTGCCTTTCATCATTTCGGGGTCGATTAAATAAGTACCAGTTACGCACTTGAGTCGATATCATCGTCTCAATCCCTTTGTTTGTCCCTTCTATGTTTATCCCCATGTGGGCAATAAAGAAATATATGTATGTATATATAAACTTTTATTTGTTTCTGTGGCCTTTGCTATGGCATCTCCTTGAAGGGTTTTATCGAACAAATCAACCTCTGCTAACCTTTTCAAAGTGTGGGACTTATTCTATCGATCCCTTTTGTCGAAGTATGTTGTCAAGCAGTGGAGGGACAACCACACACATACACACACACAAACAAACACAGAGACACATACGACAGGCTTCCACGCTTCCACACAGTTTTTGTCTCATTCACTCACAAGGCATTGCTCGGCCTTTGGCAATAGTAAAAGACACTTGCCCGCGGCACCATGCAAGAGGACGGAACGGGAGATCTCGTGGTTGCAAAACGTGTTTCTCAACTACACAACAATACCTACCTACCTACCCACCTACCTACCTACCTACCTACCTACCAATCTACCTACATACATACATACATACATACATACATATATACATACACATACATACTTACATACTTATTTATATATTTACATATACATAAATACATAAACACACACACACACACACACACACACACACACACA
>NC_068981.1:131108311-131109696 GCF_001194135.2 Octopus bimaculoides
TATATATATATACATACATATATACATACATACATACATGCATACATACATACATACATACATACATACATACATACATATATACATATATATAACGTGTTGGGTGGGGAGTACATGTGGATCTCGAATATAGTTTGTATCAGGTCCGTTAAATTTGTTGTTTCGAAAACATCATTACTAGAGGGCAGGTTAGTCAAAAATCAAAAGACGGGGCGTTATTACTTGGTCGGAGTTGTTTTGACTCTAAAGACTACTCTGTGACATAAAGGAAACCAATTTCTTACAGAAGTTGCCCATTTTCTTTTCAACTAGACCTCTATAGGTCTCAAGTCAGACTAATTGACTGTCTAAGGAAACACTTTATTATGACATACATCAAACAAGTCAGTGAATGTTTCAGCTCTATATACAGATGCAAAATCCTACGGTAACAAAAATTTTGTATTATGAAATAATATTTTCACTGACGAAAGCAAGGTATGCTCCAAGATCTCTTGGCAGACTTCTCCATTGACAATGACCTTAAAGAAATACAGTGGTCTATCTGCCTGTAACATGGAACCCAAATCATCATTGAAATAATAACTTGCCACTGGTGTTCACCTTGCTATCGTTCTGTGACAGTCAACGCTCCTCTACATTCTAACATCTAGGTTTGCAAAACTACTCTTTAAGTGTTTGAGTGGAAAAAATCGTATTTCTATTTTCGGATTTTTATTTATTCATCTATTTATTTGTTTTGGCTTTTTGGTGGGTGCTGTTTTTATCGGCTAGTAGTTATTCTCTTTTGCCAAGTAATAAGTTACGACAACGTAAACAGATCAACACCAGTTGTCAAGTAGTGGCACCAGGAGCAGGAGTTGAGAAACGCAGACATAAAGACGTTCACGGATGTATTTATATCAAAATAAGCAACAAGCTATCAAGAGGTGATGCAGTACGACCGTTCCAAGCGGCTCCATTTAATTGAACAATACAAGCATTACATCAATTTAAATGTAGGGCTATCCTCAGCTGCATAAATAAATAGAACGTTTTAATCAGTTGAACACATTACTATAATTTTACTCAAATTCTCTAATAGAGCAAGAAGACGGAGAAAGTCCATGTTGCTGCTAATGCGACTTAGAATAGACTACTCTTCTAAGAATTGTATGAAGTTTGTTAGGGTTATAGCTTGTAAATGATTGTGGTTCACTTTTAATTTATTAGTCTTTTTTATCAACTACTAAATCTAAGGCTGGAGAACGGTGTCTGTTTAGAATAGATAGACAAACTTTTGAATATTCAAATTAATTTAAACTGTTGCGAAGTCAAACTTTTTCAGTATTAGCCAACACACTTGTGCGTTTCATTACGTATTTTGTTGGTACACATACACACAC
>NC_068981.1:131111792-131114526 GCF_001194135.2 Octopus bimaculoides
TGTGTGTGTGTGTGTGTGTGTGTGTGTGTGTGTATGTGTGTGTATGTCTGTATATATATATATATATATATATAAATACAGCGTAGGCTCGAAACGTAAAAGACTTTGTCACTTTCCTGAGTGTCAAACTAATACACCTGCTTCTTGTTGATACACCTATCTTCGTCTTTTGTTATTCTGTAAATTTCAACTATATATATATATAAACATTTTATAAACACTGCTTTACTGCGACTTAAGTATCGCTTACAGTTACATAAAATACAATTTGGACGACTTACTATTGCGTTACATCATTTTGTTTTTTATTTGTGATGTTAACACTTTACTTCTTGGTCAACATTATATTAAACTCTATGTTTTTGAGCTTTCTCGGTTTCAATTAACAGAAACTAATGAATGCGGTGCAGATTTTGCAATTATCATTATATTTACTGAATTTTATAGCTACACCATAATTACACACCTTATTACTAAACAACCGTAAACAAATACACACGCAAACAGTAACGGCAATCATAGCCGCAGCAGTAGAAACGACTGCATCAACTGCAGCAGCAACTGCAATAATAACTGCAGCAGCAGCAGCTACAACAGCAGATATAGCAATAATTTCAGCAGCAACAGCGGTGGTATCATCAGCAACGAACTATCAACGCTAATATGGAAGCCGTCGCTTAACGAGAGCCTCTCACGAAGCTGGAAAATTTATGAATTTGTGAAGAGGCAATATTTGAATTAATTGTAACGTAGCAGAAATGAGATATTGCTGAAATCATGACATGTTAGGGCGAAGAGTTAACTTTAAATAGGGTTTAAAACGTTGCCATATAGTTAACACTTTACAACCTGCAGGGAGAATCGTTATAAACTAATTGGTTTTGCAAAGTGGCGTTATGTCAGAGATCACTGGCTTAGTGAAGGAGAGCCAGTTCAGCAAGAATCTGACCTCAAAAGCAATGACGTCATTGACATCCTTTTAGAATGGGGGTTCGTTCAAGCTCAACAACATCTTAAGTATTCTTTCAAATTAACGTAGAAACTGACATTTGAGTTATAATAATGTGCAGAGCATCGACTATTGTTCGCACGTGTTATTAATGTTGTTATCTCTTTTTAGCCCTTAGGTCCGTTCAAATCAAGTAGGACTTTGATTAGAAGGAGGTATTCCAGCTGTGATTATCCAGTTCTTATAATCACCGCTCGGTAACTATGTAATAAGGGTGGCTAGTAGTATTACATAATCCATTGTGCTCTATTCTTAAGAGGTCGGATGTAATTTGAAGAATGTCTGGCTGCTATTTCTAGCATCTGGGTGTATTTTTGTTTGGCAGTTATGTGTACTATGTATGGCATGTTTATGTATTGTGTCATATGGTCCTTCGAACGGCATTCACTAAAAACGTATATATATGCGTGCATGAGTGTGCATACACATGCGTATAATTTATATATGTATACTCAAGTATGTGTGTGCGTGTGTGAGTGTGTATGTGTGTGTATGTGTGCGTGTGTGTGCATGTATATATGTATGTAGGTAATGAAAATAATAAGGAAAGAAAAAATTCTTAGAGAACTTTATCATGGAAAATAGAAAGAAAACTTGAAATAAATTAAATTACATTTTCCTAATATATATGAGGGTGGGTGGTGTGTATTTATGCGATGTTATATAACAGTGGGACAAATGCAAATCAGCATCTTACAACCAAGACGACATATATTCCATATATATATATATATATATATATATATATATATATATAGGGAGAATTCACGATAAAAACAACAGACGAACACAGGTAGTGTAGAAAACAAAAAGATGTATTAGTATAACGCTCGGGAATTGAAAAAGTCTTTAATGTTTCGAGCCTACGCTCTCCCACAAAAAGAAACACAGAAAGAAACAAGGAGAGAAAAAAATGTGTGTAGTGGTCAGCGATCTATCATGTACTACATATGTGGGAAATTCTGTCTGTGGGTGTGTCTGTGGAGTTGTTAGCTAACTCATCCTACATCGTTTTATCGATTTTGATAAAACTTGGCATGTGAGTAGAACTCATGTCTGGAAACCTCAGGACATGCTCAGATTCTTGAAAGAAGCGATAATAGGGCCCCTTGAAGGGTTGTTATATAGCCAATGGAAATAACCCATTCATTTTCCTAAATTATTTGGTAAAAATGAAATTGAGCAGGCTTATTTCTTAGTATTTGAACTGTTAGATTTATTTTCACAATTTATCCAGTACAACCCTTAAACCAGTAAATAGTATTTTCTTAACAATAGATCCACTTATTTCGGTTATACCAACACTAGCGCCCCTGGAAACGCACAAAAGCACTTTTCAGAGTTATTTACTTTGAATTGTTAATATCTCATATCTGATTAGCCTGTTGTAACGTAACATGCTTCACGATTTTAGTATCATGGTTTGGTTTAGAAAGAATAGTATGTTAGATTTTGTTCTATATTTTTTTCCTCTCAGTGAGGTGAATTTCCTTATTTAAAAGTGTTAGCAATTGTTAAGTTTGGGTTTATATTTTTGAATGAAGAAGGTTTCCTTATTTAATCTAATTTGTGTTGGTGTACTAATGGCACATTGATAGAATGGAAAGATTATAAATGGTGGTAGCATTTGTTTTGCGCATTTCTCAATATGCTCACTAAAGGGTATCATTCGGTATTCTGGGCATGCAATCTGCTGTCGATGCAGAGTGCATCTACGTCTGAGCG
>NC_068981.1:131119657-131122776 GCF_001194135.2 Octopus bimaculoides
TGTGTGTGTGTGTTTGTATGTGTGTGTGTGTATGTATGTATGTATGTATGTATGTGTGTGTGTGTATGTATGTATGTATGTATGTATGTATGTATGTATCAGTGTTGCCAACTTAAAATCCCAATTTTATGCTAAATTTCAGAAGAAAAATATCAAAAAATGCACACAAGTAGAAAAAAAGAATGCTAAAGACTAATTATATCAAAAAGCTTAATTTTTATTTACTTTCTTTAATTATATTCAGCATTGAGAAATAATTTCTTGAATTTCACTGATTTGATCACTTTCAGCTGCAGTGCCTAGGTATTGACTGCTGTATACATTCGAGGTCCCAATCGTGTTAATTATGTGTTTTGGAATATCGAAGTTTTTGCAACATTTGCCATATCTTTTCCGGCCATATTTTATAGACAGTATTGATCCAAGCGTAGGAAGATGCATTTTGCTTTTCAATTTTGATTTGATTACACCCATACTGTTCAACAACCGTTCAACTTCTGTATTTGAGTTTGACAATGTCAATAGCTTAATGGCAAATTTTCAACATCTCTAAAAGGATTTCCTCCAGTAGCATCTTCATATTCCAAGACTTCCAGCCAAAATGCCTCAGTATTAAAGTATTTGTCCATTTAATTAAATGAATGCTATTAAACTGAATTTCAACTGAAGCAATTTTTTCTTCATTTAAATGCATTGCTTCTAAGACAGGTAAAATTGAAATGCTGCAAAATATTCTCTACCGAAAAACATTTGATATTCCTCAGTATGTCAATATTTTCTGGCAAACGGTGCTTGAGCTCTTTATAAAGGCAGAGTAAAAAACTGTTGTGCTCTTTTGCGAATATCATTTTCTTCGGTGGCTGTTACAGTCTTCTTGATAATTTCTGCTATCTTTCTCTCGAACCTGTAGCTTAAATTTGGTTTAGGATCCAGAAATCTTTCAATAGAAGCATCAAGATCAAGAGGATCAATTTTACATGTTGGCAACACTATCATATTAGCAACAGATTTGATCAAATTTGAAAGATCTTCAAGTAATTTTGTTTTGTCGACAGTGTTTGATTCAAAGCAGTTTATTCACTTCCTGAACATGTTTTAAAATTGGATGCAAAAATTAAAGGTAAAGTTCATTCCTAGAATCACAAGACATTTCATGTAACGTTTGTACTGTAAAGCATTTTTCTTTTGTAGTTGTAGTCTGGAAGTGAGTTTGCGATTCAAACCATTGGCTTAAAATTTTATTTACAGCTGGTTCTATTGCCAGCCACCTAGTTGTACAAGAATTCACAATCTTCAAAGACTCTTCATCACTGATAGCAAGGTAAAGTTGTTTGTAGGCACTTTGTCTTGTTGAAGAATGAGAGAACCATTTATGGGTTTCGGATACTAAAAATTCTAAATTTATGGGCAAGCATTCAGCACAAGTGTGGGATACCGCCAAGTGTAAAGAATGACATACACATCTAAATAGAAGTAATGATGGAACTTCTTTTAATTTCTGGAAAACACCATTGTTGACTCCTGTAATTACTCTAGCATCGTCAGTTCCTATACCTAGTAACATTTTTTATATCTAATTTCTTTTTCACTAATTCAGTTTTTAAGGCATCTACAATGCCATCTGCATCACATGTTGAGGTATGTATGTACCACTCTTTTGTGAGTGTCACTGTAATATATGATAACAATTCCTAACAACTTGTTTATCGATATATCATTTGGATTCATCTAATAACTGGCTAAATTTTCTATCTCCTATATCAGAAATCAAATCTCCATCAAAATATGGAGCTACAACATTTCTCACAATATTTGCACATTTTGTACGATGCAACTTCACTTTGGACATAATATCACAATCAGACATATAATTCTTACATAACTCTATTAAGTGATCACAGCTATTAAATGATGAGTGGCAACAAATAAACATTGCTAAATTTGCTTCAAGCATAG
Organism: Octopus bimaculoides; assembly: GCF_001194135.2. Taxonomy (NCBI): domain Eukaryota; kingdom Metazoa; phylum Mollusca; class Cephalopoda; order Octopoda; family Octopodidae; genus Octopus; species Octopus bimaculoides. Next base: position 131,121,614 of record NC_068981.1, read on the forward strand.
ACGTCATATCATTTTTGGTTTTAATAAAATTGATAAGAGAAATCATTTGCTGTGGAGTTGATGCCTTATGTTTCTTTGCTTCACAGTGGCTTACTAAAAGAGAATATTTTGCCAACATATTACATCTACAATATCTGCAATTTGCTTTAGATTGGTCACTAGCTACTTCACACAACCACTTAGTAAATGCTGGCATCTTAAGCCATTCCTTTAGGAATTTTTGCTGGTACAACTTTTTTTTTCTTTGCTCATTATAATGCGGTGGGAAGCAAGAAATAAATTGAATGATTAATAAATATATAAAACTGAAAATATAACTTATCAGTTTGCAGCTAACAATTCTTTCATTTGCCGTTAACAACTCTTAAGTTAGCATGAAAAAACACAGGCCTATTTTAAAACAGTCAAACTGAAAATAAATCGGTCAACCTGTCATGATAAAAACTCATCACTACAGAATAAAACATTGTTAAGACGAATTTCCATGCTTTCATTCTTTGCAACATATTTACATTATTGTGCAGTGAGTTCAGGTGCTGGCATGAGTCCCCCCACACACATACACACAAGCATCACTCTGTATCCAAGCGGGGGGAGGGGGGCTGGAAAGTTCATAACTTGATAAATTTCCTTTGGATAACTTTCATTTGAAGTTTCATGAAAGTTAAAGTAAAATTTAAAAATAGCCAACAGTACTAAAATTTGGCTGTAAGATACTTTAACGAAAGTAGAAAAGGAGGAAAATGAAGAAAAAGAGGTAACTATTGGGAAAACACCATGATCAGAGAAAAATGCTAAATAAAATTTGAAACCTGTTATTTTCTCTGCTAAATGCTAGATTCCAAAATTTTCTGCTAAATGCTGAAGAAAATACTAGATCTAGCATAAAATATGCTAAATTGGCAACCCTGGTATGTATGCATGTATGTGTGTATGTATAATGCTAATAATATATCCTGTTCAGGCTATATTATTAGCATTATTCTGCGATTGAGAATTCAAAATCACTTCTTTAACTTTCTAAGACATCTCAACGCTTCTAAAAGCAAAATTCGTTTGTTTATTTACGTTTGTCGTAATTTGAATTTAACGTATGTATGTATGTATGTATATGTGTGTGGATATGTTTGTGTGCGTGTGTTTGCCTTTCGCCCCCCCCCCCC
>NC_068981.1:131123552-131127126 GCF_001194135.2 Octopus bimaculoides
CGTATGTAAATATGTGTGCTTGTGTGTGTGAGTAAATATGTATTTGCCAGTGCCCGTGAGTGTGTACAGAGAGAAAGAGAGAGAGAGAGAGAGAGAGAGAGAGACACACACACACACATACACACAGACTGGGAAAGGTCCATTATGAATTGATGCAGCTTTAGCGCAATAAAACTGAAATAGTCTGGTGAATCCTTCCTTTTGTTGGTTTATGAAAGCGTGTATGCATAGCGTGATACATTAAATATTTAGGATAAACCAAGAAATTAATCACTTGGTAATTTTCAAATTGAAAAGAGTACCACTCAAGCGTGCATGTCAGTACATGTGATGCCTGGCAGCAAGGAAAAATGCTTGCCATCTGTTGTGCATAAACGGTCATTATATATGATACATTATATTACGAGACATTATTAATCAAACAGTTTTAAATTTCATGATGTTCGCAGTTACAAAAAAATTAGTAAGATAATTTGCAAAGAAAGAGATAACTGCAAATCAATGACGTTTATCTTGCAAGGTTTTAACCTTCGATAACAAGTAGTTTTTTTTTAGAGAGAATATCATAACTTATATCATAGTTTATTTGAATAAGTTATCTAATAAACTGGCTACAGTGTAAAGAGAAGTAAGCCTGTTGTAAAATAGCTGCAATACATAGAAGCAAGGTCATTGCAAAAGGTTACGAAATATATTTGTGTTCAGGTCTGGATTTTGTTTATTCTATGTAAAACGCATACAACTAACCAATGAGGGAGCGTCTATGCGATTGTTCGAGACCAGCTAGAAATAACAATACATTGTCTGAAGAATAAAAAAATAAAAAACATGGCGGGAGGATAAAGGTTGAAATACCTTGTATCATAATGTTAGTTTGATCAGGATTGACCCAGAGCTAAACAACAACAACAACAACAACAACAACAACAACAACAATAATAATAATAATAATAATAATATGTAGCATACATATTTTACATCAAAGTTAAACAGTTTACAGCTTTTATGTAGTTTATTTATTTATTTTTAATTTTTAATGTTAATTTTGAATGTATCGTAGAGGAAAGAAGGCCTTGTCAGAAAGAATGAGCTCTCCATCTCACTCTTTCGAAAAATTCAACCATTTTTTTTTTTTTTGATAGCATTTCCAAGTGGATCATATTCGTGAACTTCGGAACATTTTTCATGAACATAGATGGGTAAAATCAATTATTTGACTCGGTTGTGTATAGCAGTCAAATATGAATGTTATATGGTGTTCACCAAATATTAGGTTTGCCAAAGAAAGTCCGTTCGGTTCTTTAAGTGGGAACAAAACAAGTTTTTAAAACAAAGCGATTTATTCAATCAATGATATATTTATCGTTTCGTTTCAATATCTTCTGCCATCGTGTAGGCAGATCCATTATTCCCTGCACAAACAATTTCGTGTCTTTACTAAGGAAAAAATTCTTCCAGGCGACTTTTTACATTCTCTTCAAAGCTGAAGATCTGTCCATCCAATGAATTTTGAAGAGACTGAAACAAGTAGAAATCTGAAAGGCGAAAAATCAGGTGAATATGGGAGGCGCGGCAAAACTTCCCAGCCAATCTCCATTAACTTCTGCCGCGTCTGCAAAGAAGTATGCGGTTTTACATGGCCACGAGAGACAATGCCTTTACAATAAACAATTATTGGACGGTTCTGGTGAATGGTTGCATTTAATTTGTCTTGCTACTCCAGTACACATCCAAATTGATGGTCCGATCCGTGATGAGAAGCGAGTAAAAAGTACCACCCTTCCAATCCTACCAAATTGAAAGCATAAACTTTGAGTGAAGTCCTGCTTTGGAGGTTGTTTGTGGTGGTTCCCTCGCTTCACCCATGAGCGTTTGCGTTTCATATTATCATAGTCGATCCATTTTTCGTCTCTTGTTAAAATTCTCTTCAAAAAAGGGGTAATTTTGTTTTTATGTTTCTGTAAAGAACTACAGATAGAAATCCATTGAGCAAAGTTAGTCTCATTCAACTGATGTGGGACCCAAGCCTCACGTTAATCCGGATGGTTTTTTTAATACTCACTTTGGATATTTGGGGAATATCTGCAATCATCCTGGTTGTATAGCAAGGGTTGGGGTTACTATTAATCTCAGTTCGCTGGCCAGAGTGAGGTGCATCTTGACGCCGAAAGATTTCACGATCGAAACCCACTACTGGAACGCATGTTTCGTAACAGCATCCTCCCCATACACAACGCATATCTCCCTGCATGGTTCCACTGCTTTCTTACCTTTTTTAAAATAAAAAAAAGTATGAGGTGTCGATAATGTTCGTCTTGGCTCTTCATATTCAGGATGATTCCAAACACACAATACAACCTGTCTCGTTGCAAGTTCGCGCCGAACAACGTTGAAGTGTCAAGTATCTAACGAGAGCTCATGTGCAAGGGACAAACTGAAGTTAGCTACCTTTTGGCAACCCAACATCTAGTATAGTAACATCTAATTTTATTATTGCTAAACTTTCATAAGACGGTGAGCTGATAGCTCCCACAGCATGCCGGACGAAACGCTTTGCGGCATTTACGTTCTGCAGTCTTTAATTTCTGCGTTCAAATTCCACCGAGGTCGACTTTCACCCTTTTGGCGTCGATAAAATTAGTACTAGTTGAGCATTGAGATCGATATAATCAGCTAGACCCTTCCCTCAAAATTTCAGGTCTTGAGTCTATAATAGAAAGGATTATTATTAAACTTCATACACATGTGTGTGCGTGTGTGTGTGTGTGTGTGTGTGTGTGTGTGTGAGAGAGAGAGAGAGAGAGAGAGAGACGACATATATTTTGTACATAGTTTTCTCTCATACACATACATATACTCAAATATTTTGGGAATTAGAGACTTTTCCGATTGAGATCGATTCTGTCAATACTCAGGTGTTTACATGACTCTGCATTCATTTCATTGTTGGATAAAATCTATAGATATAGTCTACTGCGCAGTATAACATTGAAACAACATACTGTCAACGCCCTAATAATTTAATACTCCCACCACCACATACACAGATACACACACTAGAGTTGAACTGGTGAAATCATTGCGACGTTGTATAGAATGTCTCACACTGTTTGTTCCGCTTCTCTACGCTCCGAGAGGTCAGCTGCTAAAAGTGCCGGTCAAGATACCTTGTGGTAACTGCTCGTAACGCGTCACCCGATTTAACACGATCATCAGGTATACCTCTCTGTCTTTAACAGTGTGTGTATATGTTTGTGTGTCTGCGTTTGTCCCCTCCCCCCAACTTCGCTTGACAACCGATGCTGGTGTGTTTACGTCCCCGTAACTTAGCGGTTCGGCAAAAAAGACCGATAAGTACTAAGCTTACAAAGAATAAGTCCTGGGGTCGATTTGCTCGACTAAAGGCGGTGCTCCAGCATGGCCGCAGTCAAATGACTGAAACAAGTAAAAGAGTAAAAGAGTAAAGAGTAAAAAGTATGTATGTATGTATGTATGTATGTATGTATGTGTGAATGTATGTATGTATGTGTGAATGTATGTATGTATGTATGTATGTATGTATGTATGTATGCAT
>NC_068981.1:131127706-131129714 GCF_001194135.2 Octopus bimaculoides
ACAAACAACAGCAGTATCTTTATTCAGCTCAATAGACGTCCTTGATTTATTGAAATTACCCAAATACGACAACTTTAACAAGAAATAACTTCGAAAATATAAATTTTTCTCAACAATGCTAAGAGTAAAAGATGACACATTCTATATGACACATTCTAGCAGTATACGAAGTTTCAAAGTTTTTAGTTAAAAAATAATAATTTATCGATCTGCCGATCAAAAGGGAAAGTTCTATGTGTGTGCATGTGTGTGTGTGTGTGTGTGTGTGTGTGTGTGTGCGCGCGCGTGTGTGTGTACAGGAAAAATTTAATCGTTATTAGGTGTGACTAAGGATGCCGACGCACCTACATTGCTAGAAATAGGAGTTTAAAATCCTTAATACTGTAAGAAGTGTTCAATATATATACACTGACAGGTGAGGTAACCGCCCCATGACCGTCTCTAGAATCACTAGACTAGTTCTAGCAATATAGGTGCTCCGGCACTCTTAGTCACACTTAGTGACGATTAAAGTTTTCCTTTGTGGTTTTACATTGCGCCTAGCTGTTTATGTGCTTATAAATTTGTGTTGCAGGATTCCTGATGTGAAACCGTGTGTTGAAACATATTGTAATATTTCAGGATAGTCATATTTTTTCTTTTGCCAAATAAACACACGCGCTATATATTCGTTCTTCACTTGTTTATTGCTGTTCTTATTTCATCTTATGTCCATTGTCCGGAAATCTTTCGTCACACATCTGTGACCTCTTCAGCGACCCTTTCCTTCGACGTGTGTACTCCTGCTTCGCTTAATCCATTCGGTCCTATCTTTCGTCGTTTGTCTGTTGTGGGATAGTATTCTTTTGTTGAAGGGTAGGTTTGTCAGATAAATACGACTCATATCGTACGAATTATCACATGGATTGTTAAATAGCATGTGAAAGGGTTTAGTGTCATTTGTACCTCTGGCACTTCTTGTTGTCCTATCATTTCTCTGGGGACCATTTCTTTGATTGTCTCTGTTGTTATTGTTGTTGGTATTGTTGTTGTAGTTCTCCTTCTTGGTGGTGATGGTGCTGGTGGTGTTGCTATGTGTATTGTTTTTTCTGTAATGTTGGTTTGTATGTTTTCATAGTTATTTCGTTATTGTTGTTGTTATTATCGTTGCCCTCCCCACAATCATCGTTACATATATACATATACATACATACATACATACATGCGACGGGACGTAGAAATACTTGCGTTAGTGTCTGACGGCCAAGTAAGCCCATTGGGAGTGAGGGACCCCTGGTCTTTGTTAAGGTATCCCTCAAGGAGAAGGTTAACTCGTATATAAAACACGCTGCTCTACTAAGCTGGATATTTTGTGCTTTGCTTGTTCCTTGATACTGTTATTGAGCACTGGCGGCTCGTATATAGGTACTGCGGAACTTCAGCACCCCCTATTTCTACTCGATATCATCGATAACATTCGATATAATGAGTCCTTTTTTCTTTAATTCTTTCTTTATACTTATATATTATATAACCCTTAAACTTAATGTCAGTAGCCATCCCCTACATTATAAAAAAATGCAAAAATCCTTGTATAGAACTGTGTGCTTCACAGTTCCAGCGACGCGGTATTTGGATGTTGTGCGCATGCTCACATGTCCGAGATAGGAAGCTTCCCGCTAGGAAGAGACAGCACTGTCGTTCATGCAGTGCCGGTGAAAAGCAGTGTTTCTTTTTGACAATGCATGTGTTGTGCTTAGAAATGTGTTTATAGTCTGGAATGTGATAAAGTGTAGGATTAGATTATTATCCTGCTTCCAGCTTCAGTGTTGCTGCCAGGATTTGAAAAATAGGGCAGATTCCCCCCGCCCTTATTTTGTGATTTAGGGAGGATTTTTGAAAAACCAGGGGGAATTTCGCGGCAGTGTTCAGTGAACAAATTAAACACACTACCCGGTAGTGACTAAAATGCGAACCGATCAAGTTTTATGTATAAATATTCTTTTTATATGTTTGTTTCCTTTTACAC
>NC_068981.1:131130448-131132224 GCF_001194135.2 Octopus bimaculoides
ATGTTTCTTATTTCTTTATTGCCCACAAGGGGCTAAACATAGAGGGGACAAACAAGAACAGACAAAGGGATTAAGTCGATTACATCGACACCAATGCGTAACTGGTACTTAATTTATCGACCTCGAAAGGAAGAAAGGCAAAGTCGACCTCGGCGGAATTTGAACTCAGAACGTAGCGGCAGACGAAATACAGCTAAGTATTTCGCCCGGCGTGCTAACGATTCTGCCAGCTCGCCGCCTTATCACATGCATATATTGTACTGCAAATGTTTATAGATTTTTAGCAAGCATCGTGCGTGAGAGACGAATATAAATGCTTTCCTTTTTTTATATAAAACATCTGTCCACGTAGACATTGCATATAAAATAGCGTGCTTACATGTCTATACATATATTATTGACTAAAATCTATACATGTAATCTATAACATACACAGTTTAGCATTTGAAACAAAATACTGTCAACGCCCTACGAATTATACATATATATACACGTACGTACATACAAGCATGCAAACATATATATACACACACATACGTACATACATACATACATACATAATGTATGTATGCTTGTATGTATACCTATATGTATGTATCTGTTTAAATACATGCTTATGTATATGTATAAGACGAAGGCGCACACAAATACGCGCGTGCACGCACACACACACACACACACACACACACACACACACACACACACACACATATATATGACGGGCTTCTTTCAGTTTCCGTCTGCCTAATCCACTCACAAGGCTTTGGTCCACCCAAGAATATAGAAGAAGACACCTACCCAAGGTACCACGCAGTGGGACCGAACCTGAAACCATGTGATTGAGAAGCAAGCTTCTTACCACACTGCCACATCTGTAATATACGTGGTGTTACTAACTGGCACACCGCCGGTTTCGATGACGAGTGTTCCAGTTGATCCGATCAACGGAACGGCCTGTTCCTGAAATTATCATGCAAGTGGCTGAGCACTTGTCTGACAGGCGTAACCTTAACGTAGTTCTCGGGGTAATTCAGCATGACAAGTGATGTCTGCCTGACGATGAGCAATGTCGCATGCGATGTTCATGTCAAGGTCATTGATAGGAGAACACAAAATCATGAACGGCAATCAAACCTGTTACCCCCCCTCTCTCTCTCTCTCACACACACACACAATCACCTTAAATTGTTATAAAATATAAAATTAATTTAATAGAAATGGCATGAAATACCAACAACCAGAATGCAGTTTCTGCTCCTGCGGTACATCCACGTTCCTTATGTTTTGTTCTGCCGCAGTTAATAGTCTGTTCCCTTTGTTCTTGGTTTTATATAGAAGCTTATTTCAATATATATTTCTCTTTTTGTTTTTATTTGTTTTAAGCTTTTTGCTTGTGTCAATCATTAGACTGCAGCCATGCTGGGGCACCACCTTGAAGGATTTAATCAAACAAATCGAGCACCAGCACTTATTCCATCGGTTTTTCTGCTAAACCGCTAGGTAAAAACGACATAAATAAACCAACACGCACACATATATTCTTAAAAATTTTTTTTTTATTTGTTTCAGTCGTTTGACTGCGGCCATGCTGGAGCACTGCCTTTAGTCGAACAAATCGACCCCAGGACTTATTCTTTTTAAACCAAGTACTTATTCTATCGGTCTATTTTGCCGAACCGATATGCTACGGTGACGTAAACACACCAGCATCGGTTGTCAAATGATAGTAGGAGGACAAACACAAACATACACACAAACATACACACAAACATATAC
>NC_068981.1:131136234-131138083 GCF_001194135.2 Octopus bimaculoides
TATATATATATATATATATATGCATGTATATGTGTGTATATGTTTATGTGTCTGTATTTGTCCCCCCAACTTCGCTTGACAACCGATAGAATAAGTACTAGTTTACAAAGTCCTGGGGTCGATTTGCTCGACTAAAGGCGGTGCCCCAGCATGGCCGCAGTCAAATGACTGAAACAAGTAAAAGAGAGTAAAAGAGTAATGTCCCCATAAAAAGAAATGCAATGGAGTCAAATCCTGTGAACGTGGAGGCCAAAATAATGGTCCACCTCTTCCAATCCATCTGTTAGAAACTGCCTAACTTGCAGAGCAAAGTGACAAGGTGACCATCTTATTGAAAACCTGTATTCTCTAACAGTTCCTAATTGTTCAAACTTAGGAATGAAGTAATTTTGTAGCATTACACCATGACTTTATGGATACCCTGTATGTGTGTATGTGTGTGTGTGCGTGCGCGTGCGCGTGCATGTGTGTGTATATATACACACACACATACATACATGCATACATACATAAATACATACATACATACATACATACACACATACAAATATGCTTACATAGAGAATATACAAGGAGTTTTCGTCAACTGACGTTATGTAACAGATATGTATTATGAATGCTCTATTTAGTTTACCATTAAAAATTTGGCTTGAACTGCAACTGAAAAATGTGGTGATGAGACTGCCTATCGAAGGTGGTTAGAAATGGTTTTTCCTTGACCGGGTGGATATATATTAAAACCAAAAAAATTAAAAAGCAAATCGTTGAAATAACCGAACCGCTAAGTTACAGGAACGTAGACACACCAATACTGGCTGCCATACACACAAGTCACACACACAAACAGAAAGTAACACACATTATGAACATATTTTCCAATACAGAGATACCCATAATTATACCTGGTATAGGAATATTTGGGGACAGGGGTCTCTGATGGATTTTGCTATGCTTTCTTGCGACATTCTAACCAAATGTCCATAATACCAGAGAAGAGACATCTCTATGTGACCTCCCCACTGACAAGAAGATAAGCGAAAAAGATTGTCTTATCTACTCCTCACCCCGCAAACACTCCATTATTTCTCATCGAGAACACTACATGATGTGCTGAAAAGTTCTTGGCTTTGGGTAAAAGAAAATACACGAGGATCAGTAAATTATGATTCTATACAACACATTCTCTTCTCAGACTCACACACTCATTACAGCGGTGCTTCCGTTTTTTTTTAAACCTTGTAAAAGAACTCGAAAGAAAGGGCCTCTAACCAGGGCTTTCGCGATACCCTTAAAGCCAGGAACTTTTTAGCTTCCACTATAAATCTTCTGAGTTTCTTGGTAACAAGAGCCTTCATTTTATTGAAGAAAATATGAAGAGGTACAACGTCAGCAAGTTAGAAAGACATATATCAGAAGATTCGCTCGGACATTCATTGAACAATTCGCACCTATGCGTGATAGATACCAGCTCTTCACATTACATATTCTTTAGCAACCGCGCCCCGCTCACTAAACAATCCTTCGTATACACATGTATCTTGGTAGTGGCGATGGTGGTGATGGTGCTGCTGCTGCAGTTAGAGCTGGTGGTACTTGTCGTGGTGGTCGTCGTCTTTGATGGTAATGCTGAACGAGAGCTTATGTCAGAAGTCACAGTGCAGTTAGAGGTGTTCCATGATAAAAGCAAAGGTTGACGATGTCATAGTAATGATGATGATGATGGTGGTGATGATAGGCAATGTAATGGTGATTGTGTTGATGGTGATGGTGATGATGATGATGGCGGCGGCGGTAGGTGGTGATGGTGGTGGTGGTGGTGGTGGTGGTGGTGGTATCGGTGGTTATGATT
>NC_068981.1:131142379-131144455 GCF_001194135.2 Octopus bimaculoides
TGTCCCTCCCAACATCGCTTGACAACCTATGCTGTTGTGTTCATGTCCTGGCGTCGATTTGCTCGACTAAAGGCGGTGCTCCAGCATGGCTGCAGTCAAATGACTGAAACAGATAAAAAAAGAGAGAATTATTATTATTATTATTATTATTATTATTATTATTATTATTATTATTATTCTGTAGAATCGTTAGCAGGCCGGAATAAAAATGCTTGGCGGCATTTCGCCCAACTTCACCTTCTGAGTTCAATTTCTCCCGAGGTCGACTTTGCCTTTTATCCTTTCGGGGTCGATGAAATAAGTGAAGTGTTAGTGGAATACTAGCGTCGATGTAATCGATAAATTAAGCACCAGTGGCGCACTGGGGTCCCAATCTGGGGTTATGTAATTGACTAACCTCCTCCTCCAAATCAACAGAAATCACTGGTCGCTGGATCGAACACTTCTCTGAACTCCTAAACGATGAGTCAGTTGTGGATGAAACAGTGATTGATTGATACTATGCAACAAAGACCTATCATTGGCTCCTTAAATTCCACGCCCTCAGTAGATGAGGTAATGATAGCAATAAGTAAACTGAATCTTGGCAGGTCACCTTGAAGGGATGGAATTTGTGCTGAGGTCTTACGATTTGGTGGTGTTTATATCATACTGTCCCTTCATGAATTTATTAGTGCAGTCTGGAGGGATGGTGCAATGCCTAAGGACTGGAAGGATGTAATTATTCTTCCTGTCTATAAAGGAAAAGGAACCAGAACAATGTGTGGCAACTACAGAGGTATTGCTTTACTATCAGCTGCTGGCAAGGTCCTGGCAAATATTCTTCTTACCCATCTGAATGGGTATCTCGTAAATGATGTCCTATCTGAATCTCAATGTGGCTTCCAATCTGGTAGAGGGACAATGGATATGATTTTCACAGCAAGACAGATGCAGAAGAAGTGCTATGAGCAGAATATAGATCTTGTCCAGGTATTCACTGATTTAACGAAGACCTTTGATATTGTGAATAGGGCATTGCTATGGAAAATACTTGGCAAACTTGGATGTCCGGATCACTTTGTATCTATAATTAAATCATTTTAAAATGGAATGGAGGCTTGGGGGTCAATGTTGGTGGTGGAATAGCTGGACCCATTCGTGTAGAGAATGGGGTCAAGCAGGGTGACATTCTTGCTCCAACTCTCTAGCTATCTTGGTTGAAGGAACGATTCTGAAAGTGGTAGACAAGTTTGTCTAACTAGACAGCACACTCAACCATTCTTGCTCCCTGGATGACGAAATATCTTTCAGGCTGCAGAGAGCAACTGATTCCTTCCAGTCTTTTCAGTATCGTGTCTGGTCCAGCAAGGCATCACAAAGCAACCAAAAATTGCTGTGTACCATGAAATGTACTGACATCGCTCCTTTACTCATGTAAGACATGGACCCTTTACAAACATCATGTAGGGGTCCTTGAACGCTTTCATCAGAGATGTCTCAGACACATTCTGGATGTTGGCTGTACCTTAAAAACTCCAGACACACAGGTCCTGAGGACAGCTGATATCTTGAGTATTGAGGTGATGGTGTTCAAGCACCGGTTACGTTGAACTGGATACCCTATTAGAATGAAGAATAGCAGGATCCCTAAGCAGATGCTATAAGGGGAACTTGTGAATGGAAAGAGACCTTGACAGAAACCAAGGCTGCGATTTAAGAAATGTGTCAAGTCCTCATTGAAGGCCTGTGATATGCAGGAGACTGACTGGGAGAGCAATGCCTGTCATTGTCACAGATGGAGGAAGCAGGTTAAAGAGGGGGTCGATACTTTAGAGAGAGCACGTATTCTGCATGAAGAACTTAAGCGTGCTGCTCGAAAGCGCACTGTTGGTAATACGAATGGGGAAAGCTTGGTTTGCAATGTTTGCAGTCGTGTATGTTTGTCAAGAGCAGGGCTCATTAGCCACCAATTGAGTCGCAAATGCAAAATATAAGTTAGTCCTAGAGGGCACAATGTTCCTGATGATCAGCAATGGTCTTTCTAGGTCACGAGTGGACGGCCATCATATATATATATATATATAAATATATATA
>NC_068981.1:131145300-131146245 GCF_001194135.2 Octopus bimaculoides
ATATATATATATATATAGGGTGCGATGGATAAATTGTCACCATTTTATATTTTTAAATTTCGCGCACGTGCATTGTTTTTTTAAATGTTGTCGACTACACAACATAGTAGGGTCTGTTGGGCACCGTCTGTGAGAAAAACAGTACCATGATGCAATTCAATCTGCTATAAACTCGGAGATGACATGCTGTACTCCAATTCATGCTGGTAGCTCCAATACGAACATTTCAAAGTGTTTGGGTGTCTATCTGAGGACAGTGCAATCTGAAGACATGTGCCGAAAATGATAAAAATTAAACATCCGGTCAACATCATGCTGTTTAGAGTGATCACTAGTGATGGCGACGTTATGCCTCCATTCAACTTCCCACACGCCCTTACACTCAACACGGAGGCGTATATCAAGTGCCTGGAAGAGGTAGTGCTGCTCTACGTTAAGGGGGTGACTGCTGGAAGACCCTATGTCTGGCAACAGGACTCTGTATCATGCCACTCAAGCAGGAGAACCCGGTCATGGCTGTCAGACAATTTCTGCAATCACATCACCCCAAACATCAGGTCATTTAACTCCCCAGACTGTAATCCCCTTGATTATTATTTGTGGAGCGCAGTTGAGCGAGAGACCAACAGAACTTCTAACACCAAAGATGAACTGAAAGCAAAGATAATTGCAGCATTCACCAGCTTAAACAAAGAGAACGTCCAGAAGAGTTGCAGAAAATTCCGAAGTCGTCTGGAGGCCGTGGTTCAAGCTAATGGCTATTTTATTGAATAAATTTACTCTTTAATATTTCAAGATATTTTTGTGTAATTTTCGTAAGTATATCTGTTAAAATGAGATGTCGGTACTATTTCAATTTTTGCGTAATTTAGACGACAGTTCATTCACCGCACCCTGTATATGTATTATATATATATATATATATATATATATATATATATATAT
>NC_068981.1:131146373-131149824 GCF_001194135.2 Octopus bimaculoides
GAACATGAAATATATATGGACGTGGGGGAGGGGAGTTATGTGCGCGTGTCTTTGTGTCTTTGTCTCTCCACCAATGCATGACAACCGATGTTGGTGTGTTTACGTCACCCCTAAACTAGCGGTTCGGCAAAAGAGACAAGATAGAATGATTATTAGGCTTTCAAAGGATATGTTCTGGGATCTATTTCCTCAACTAAAACTCGTTCGGGCATTGCTCCTGCATGGCTGCAGTCGGATGACTGAAAAGAAAAACAAAAAATACATACATACATACATACATACATACATACATACATACATATGGAAATATCGCGAGATGCATACATCGTTTCGGGTTCAGGCACTTCCTAAATAAATAAATCTAGGTACAGTCTTAAACCTTTGACCATTCACATCTATAAAAGGTTCCACATACATCTTGGCGGGAGCAGGCTAGTACATTATAACAGATTTTTTTTAGATTGATCGCTAGACCCAATGTTGCACATGCTGCAGAAATGGCATTCAGCATGTGCTGCATTACTTTCTGAAAATGTGCCAACAGGTCACAATCATCTGCATACAGGAACTCAACGAGGTGAGAATGAGATCTTTCGTTTTGGCACAGTCTTTTGAGATTGAACAGTTTTCCCGTTGTCCTATATATTATATAGACCCCTTCAGTGCAATCTTCAAAAGCTATTTGAAAGTTTATTGAAAAATACATAGCAAACAATGTAGGAGCAGTAATATCACCTTGTTTTATACCATATTCTACAGAAATTGGATATGATAAGGTACCTCCAACATTAATTCTCACTTCCATCTTGTCATGAAATTGTTTAAGCATTCTCACAACTTTTTCAGGATCTCCCAAAGTATAATTCTATTGATAGAATCAAACGCGTTTGTTAGATCAATGAAAACCTGGTATAAGTCCATATCCTGTTCGTTGCACTTCTCTTGCAACTGTCTAGCTGAAAATATTACATCCATAGTACTCCTACTATACCATATTTCGATTCTGGTAGAACCTCATCAGCAATGTGCAGAAGCAATCTGTCCAGCATTACCCTACAGAGGACCTTTCCAGCAACAGCTAACAGACAGATGGTATGATAATTATCACAGACATCCTTACAACCTTTAGATTTATATAGTATCTCCATAGTTGCATCAAGCCAATCAGGAGGAACCTCTTCACTATGTCAAAGCCTCTGAATCACATCCGTCAACATTGTACAGAGATGATCACTTCCATATTTATATATCTCTACACCAAGTCCATCCATACCAGAGACCTTTCCATTGTTCAATTTCCAGCCAGGTTTGGAACTTCTGCTATAAGATGTTTTATTGGTCTCTCAAGTTATATTATCAAGAAAAGAGAGGTTAACTTCAGTGGGTCTATTGAGCAACTCATGAAAATGTTCTTTCCATCTCCCAACAACATCTTTAAGATTTGTTAATAATTCTGTGCCATCCTTGCTCTGAAGCAGTGCAACCTTTGATGAAACTGGTCCATAAACGTTTTCAAGAGAGAGTAAAGAAGTTTGGAATTGTTAGCATTTGAAGTTCCTTGGATTTCATCAAATCTATCACTCCACCAATTTTCCTGCATCATCCGTAGCTTCCTCTGCACTGTTGCTTTTACTACCTTGAAATATTGTCAACATTTTGTAACATGTTAAATGCCTTTCACTTCTCCTCTAAGATAAGACTAACTTCTTTATCATTATCGTGAAACCAAGCTTAGTGTTTTTTTTGTTTGTTTTACAACAAAGCCAAGAATGTTTCTACAAACCTTGTGTACTCTTTCTTTGAATGACTTCCAACTTCCATCACAAGACAAATTATTTATCTCACTCACAAACTCATTGCGTACTGATGGAATATTAAGTTTATTGATATCAATCCGTTTAGGTAACTTGTCATTATTTGCGCTAACCTTAGGCTTGACAACAAAATTCACCTTGGCACGCAAAAGCCTATGGTCAGTCCAGCACTCTGCACCACGCATCACTCGTACAATAGCAAGATGTTCACTTCTTTTCCCTCTCCAGCAATACCTGTGCTTGACACTTTTTAAAGCGAGGAAAAGTTTTGCACAGCAACCATTCCCACTCTCTAAACTACAAAGCTTGATCCAAAAAGAAGAGCAAGTCGACATCATCAGGTGCATCTGCAGTCGCAGGTTTTATATCAGTGTCTTTCTCAGTCTTTGCCCAACCAAAGTCTAACTACAAGTCAGCAGTGAAGTATTTAAATTCAGAGTTATTTTCTCCTAGACAGACTGCCTTCGCCACGGCTTGGGTAAACAGAGGAGTTCTATCCATTCCTCATCTATTTATTTAAAAAAAAAACTAAAATAAGAAAAATTAAAAATTAAAAATTGAGATAAAATTGACTAAAATTAAGAATAAAATTGACATACGATATATACATTTTAAAACACAATATACAATATGCACACACACGGGTTGAAATACAATATGTGCAATACATACACACACAGAGTTTAAAATGCAATATATACAATACATACACACACACACTCAAACGCTCCACACGCACGTCCACAAACATACGTTGTTGAATGGCCGCTGACTACTCTATAGTTCCTCCGCCCTTTGACGGGTCTTATTTTTTGTCCCGAAGTGTGTCCAACAAGCAAGCCTGGTGGGGTTGCCAGTTTAGTCGCCGACGACCCGACTGTGTAACAGGTTGTACTGGATTACATGGTACTTTTCATCTCTGGCTTGTTTTAGTCTTTAGGCTGCGGCCGTGCAGTCGATTTAGTCCAACAAATGACCACAGTTCATATTTGTTTCTCGGCCCGGTGATAATTTTATCGGTGTCCTTTCGATACATTACTGATAAATTACGGGAAGTAAACAAACCTATATCGGTTGTCAAACCGTGGTATAAGATAAACCCCAAAACACACAAACACACACATACACACACACACACCACACACATATATGACGGACTTCTTTCAGTATCAGTTTACCAAATCAATTGAGAATTCTTTGATCAGCCCTGGGCTGAGGTAAAATGCACTTGCCCAAAGTGCGACGCAGTAGGACTTTACTCGATACCATGTTGTTGAAAAACGAACTTCTTATATATACAACGGAGAGAAGGCTTAAAAAAATGGAGAAAGTTCGTTTTTCCCCCTCACTCTTTTCTCCCCTCATTCCTTTCTGTACAAGAGCGTAGACTCGAAACGTTAAAAACGCCTCCATTTTTCCTCAGCGTCAAACTAATACACATTGTTTGTTGTCCTCTCACCTGTTTCTATCTTTTGTTTTTGTTTTTTTTGTACCCTTTTGAACAACACGTACACACACACACACATACACACAAACACTCACACATATATATACATATGTATATATATATATACATATATATACATACATACATACATATATATATATATATATATATATATATATATATATATATA
>NC_068981.1:131150405-131151027 GCF_001194135.2 Octopus bimaculoides
TGTGTGTGTGTGTGTGTGTGTGTGTGTGTGTGTGTGTGTGTGTGTGTGTGTGTATGTGTGTGTGTGTGTGTGTGTGTATACATACATACATACATACATACATACATACCTACATGCCTACATACCTACATACATATATCATTACATACGAATGAAAGCCATGTGCCGCCACGAGGTGAAAACTTGCTTGCGTGGTACTTATCCATCTTTGATAAGTGTCTCGCTCAAAACTATCGGCCGTTGAGTCACTTCCGTAGCTCTGAAGCTTCACAAATAATAAATATCAGACATGTTCTCATTTACAGCATTGCATAATTCTATTCTGTTTCTCTTGTCTGCATCTCTATACCTACACCACGCATACTGTATGCGCGCGCGCGAGTGTGTGCGTCGTACACATTTACACTTGTGTATTTGACACACACACGTACATGCAGATAAACAATCATGCGTACATATGTGCATACAGGTGAGCATACATGCATGTATATATATATATATATATACCAAATTACCCTACCAAATTCTGGAGCCTCAAACATTTTAAGTACCACATTTAATCTTTTGATTAAATCTATATTATTATACACACACACACACACACACACACACACACATATAT
>NC_068981.1:131155495-131159472 GCF_001194135.2 Octopus bimaculoides
GGTGGTGGTGGTATGATGGTGGTTTTTGACTGTGACGATGATGATGTTGGTGATGTAGATGGTGGTGGTGGTGGTGGTGCTGGTGCTGCTGGTTCTGTTGGTGGTGGGATGGTGGGAGTGACGGGGGTGGAAGAGTGGAGGCGGGATGACGATGGTTTCAGTTATGACGACGATGATGATGATTATGATGGTAGCGTGAGATGGTAGTTGTGATGATAATTAGGAAGACGATAATGATGTTGTTGAAGTTGTTGTTGGTAGCGGTAGTGATGGTGGTTGCGATGGCCGAATGTTGTCTGAGGCGGATGTGTGTGTGTAGCTTGACGTTGCTGCTGCTGCTGCTGCTGCTGCTGCCCTTGATGTTGTTCCGTTTGTTGTTTAACCCCAGGTCAGCTCTAAGCGGGAAGATTCATGATAAAAAGCTCACCAACCGTGACCATCTCCTTCTTCCCTCTGAACAAGGTATCCGGGATTATATCATTGAATGTGCACACACGGCACTCTCCTTGCTACCCTCTTTGAAACAATAGAGTAGTGTTCGAAGAATTTGACTGCTTTTTTTCTAGCAAATCGAGCGACTACATTAGAAGCTACCACATTAGCTCGAAATTTAAGATGCTTTTGGCGCCTACTTTTCTCAAGAGGTCACCCATTTAAAGTGGTAACGAGGTTCCATGTTACTTGACTTCGGTAATCGGACAAGAAGCAATATTTTCAACGTGATATGGCCGAGGTTGAAAATGATGGCGTTGATTGGGACGATAACATTGCGCTATAGAGACAAAGGTGCTGGAGAAGAAAGCGACGTAATGTAACAGTGATGGGGAAGTCAAATAGTGTTGATAGAGCAGTGTTTTTGAGGATACTGTCCATGTGAACTGGCTTTCAAAGCGGTATCGAGAGCGTTATCCTTGAATATATGGTGCAGTCAGCCGTCACCCCGCTGCAGTGATTCTCAACTTGAATACATATGACCCTTAGGGGCTCATATAGGATTTTGCTGTGAAATCTTATGAACAATAAATTGGAAAAACCGATTCGTTAATTGCAAATTCAGTCACAAAAACAACAAATGGCGTAGCAGTGGCTGTGTGGTAAGTAGCTTGCTTCCCAACCACATGGTTCCGGGTTCATTCCCACTGCGTGGCACCTTGGGCAAGTGCCTTCTACTATAGCCACGGGCCGACCAAAGCCTTGTGAGTGAATTTGGTAGACGGAAACTGAAAAGAAGCTTATCGCATGTATGTATGAATATATATATGTGTGTGTGTGTGTGTGTGTGTGTGTGTGTGTGTGTGTCCCAACATCGCTTGACAATCGATGCTGGTGTGTTTACGTCCCCGTAACTTAGCGGTTCGGCAAAAGAGACCGATAGAATAATAAGTACTAGGCTTCTAAAGAATAAGTCCTGGGGTCGATTTGCCCGATTAAAAGGCGGTGCTCCAGCATGGCCACAGTCAAACGACTGAAACAAGTAAAAGAGTAAATGAGTATAAAAGAGTAAAAGCAAATAAATGGAAATTTAAAAGTAATGGCTGCTTTGTTCTTGGAAAAGGCGTCGCGCCGGAAGATAGTGAGGGAGACGCGCTCTACTTCTCCATTGCACAAAGTATTTTCATTTTTTATACAATTCTTAATAATATTTAATTATAAAAGTATAACAGGATTATTTTTAACATGGGCGGGGTGGGGTTGGTTAGTAGAATGACATAAGAATCAAAGGGATCCACAGGCAAAAACAGTTCAGAATTACTGCCCTTGAGCAATTATGGCTTGGTAGTATGTACCAGCGGAAGTGTGTGGCTTAGTGGTTCGAGTGTTGGATTCATGATCGTAAGATTGTGGTTTCGATTCATAGACCGAGTGATGCCCCGTCTTCTTGGGCAAAGCACTTCATTTCACGTTGCTCCAGCCCACTCAGCTGGCAAAAATGAGGAATCTTACGATGGACAGGTGGGAAAATATATATACGCCATGGAAACCGGTAAAGTCATCCTATGAGTCTAAATAACTCAAGAAGGAACTTAAGTATGTACCATGCTTTTACTGATTGTTTTAGGCGCCTGTGTAGTCACGAGCAGGCACAGACACTCTTCTTGACCTCATAACCTCTCCTTTGACGCTGTGGAAGGAACATCTAATGATATCACTGAGTAGGCTGGAGTGACGTGAAATGAAGCTCTTTGCACAGGGACAAAACGGTCCAGAAACTGAACCCTCGATTTTATGAACATGAGTCGAGCACCGTAACAACTAGGCCACGCGCCTTCACGGAGCTTGGTACAGGAGGGAGCATACTGCTAGGGTAGTTTGTACGATGGCGATAGAGGAGATGGTAATCGTGATATACTGCTATTGTAGTGGTATAATAATACTCAAGTGAGGCTGGTTGGCGGCGGCGGTGTTGGTGGTGACGATTAAGGTTGTGGTGGTGAAGCAGCAATAGTGTAGTGAAGATAGCGACAGTCGAGTGTTGTTGTTGTTGTTGATGGTGGTGGTGATGCTAGTGGTGGTGGTGGTGCTGCTTGTCACTAATAAGGTTACTCTTGTTGTTTAGTCCCAGGTCAGAGCCAATCCAGTAGACCTAGTGGTAAAATACATTCCAGACGTGATTTTCACATTTTTTTTTTACCACAATGCACCTACGATCAGATTAATGAATATTCCTTCTTGTCTAATGGAGATTTGGCAACTATCCATAGCAGGTCTTGCGACCACGTAGACGCTTCCAGAAGTGTTGTCATTAATACTAGTTATACAGGGCAACCAACTAGCAGAATCGTTACAGCGTTGGACAAGATGCTTAGCGGCATTTCGTCTTTAAGTTCTAAGTTCAAATTCCGCCGAGGTTCACTTTGCCTTTCATCCTTTCGAGGTCGATAAAAAAAGTATCGGTCAAGTAGTGCAGTCAGTGTAATCGACTATTCCCCACTCAGCAAATTTCAGGCCTGGTGCCTATCGTAGAAAGGGTTAAAATTAATTATAAAAGCAGCGAACTGACAGAATCGCTACAGCGTCGGACAAAATGTCTCGTGAAATTGCTTATGGCGCCTAACGTTCTGAGTCGGAATCATGCCGAGGTAGACTTTGCCGTTCATTCTTCCAGGGTCGATAAAATAAGTACCAGTTTAGTCGATGTAGTCAACTTGCCCTTTCCCCACTAAAAATTTGTTAACCTTGTGCCAAAATTTGAAACCAAAAGCGGTGAGTTGGCAGAATCGTTAGCATGCCAGACGAAATCCTCAACGACAATTCTTCCGGCTCTTTACGTTCTGAGTTCAAATGCCACCCAGGTCGACGGTGCTTTTCATCCTTTTAGGGTCGATGAAAAAAGTAACAGTTGAGTTTTGGGATTCATCTAATCGACTAGCACCCTCCCACAAAATTTCAGGCCTTGTGCCCATAGCAGAAAGAATTAATATTGATTATAAAGGGGCGACCTTGCAGAAGCGTTAAACCGTTGAATGAAATGGTTTGCGGTATTTCTTCCAATTATTTACGCTCTGAGTTCAATTTCCGTCAAGGTCAACTTTACCTTTCCTCCTTGGGAGTAGAGAAATTAAATCAGTAACACTTCGATTTAAAAAATTGCAGAAATTTTAATAAAACAGCGCATTTCTTTACAATGTACACACACATTTCCGGATAAATTAATTGATACAGGCATATATAAAAATAAGCATACGCACACACATACACACACACATATACATAATTATATACAGTATATATGTGTATGGATGTATGCATGCGCGCATCTATGCATGTTACTTCATCTGGAGATCAGCATAGTGGTCGCCGCATTAACCACCATATATAATGAAACTGGAATATATAAATAGTAGAGCACCACGGTGTAGAGACTGCGTGTATGTGCACGTATGTGCGATGGTCATATGAATCTAAGAGAAGATAAACGAAGCTTATATATATGTATATATATATATATATATATATATATATATATATATATATAT
>NC_068981.1:131159817-131161765 GCF_001194135.2 Octopus bimaculoides
ATATATATATATATATATATATATATATATATATATATATATACATAGCTGTACGTATACAAACATGCACACAAGCACAGGTGCACACACACGCACATACGCACACACATGATTGGTAATTCTTGTCGGACACGGACGTGGATATGTCCCTTTCCTGTTGAGGAATTTTAATATATTTGTGAATGAGTTATATTTTCGCTTCTGTATCCAAATGTATAGGAGCGCAATGAACTGTTCCCTCGCCGCTTTATTAAATGTGGTCCTGGCGCGTAGTTGTTTAGCCCCAAGAGAAGAACTACTACTACTACTGCCACCACCAGTAGTAGTAGTAGTAGTAGTAGTAGTAGCCGTAGTAGCAGTAGTAGTAGCAGCAGCGGTTGTGTTGGTGGTGGTGGTGATAATAATCTTTTCTACTCTAGGCACGAGGCCCTAAATTTTGGGGGAGGGTGGTCAGTCGATTAGATGAACCCCAGTACACAACTGGTACTTAATTTATCGACCCCAAAGGGATGAAAGGCAAATATCAAATATATAACTACATAGAATATATTGCACAGTTAAAACACACACAGACACTCACACACACATATATACGCGAAAATAGTCATGTATACGCGTTCGTATATCTGGGACTATAAAAATCTACAAGGCCTTCCTAAGATATAAAGGATGATCATTAAAACCAGACACTTTGCTTCACAACCTTGCTATAAAGTAGGTGGCCAGACAAAATTTACTATAAAATTATGAAGTGAAAGATCATATATACATACATACATACACACATAGATGTCAAAATCACGTTGATATTGGATTCGCAACCGATGCGAGGCGCTCTCCAGTTATGCCAAATATGCTTTTCGTTCCGATGTAAATGCTATCACTCTTTTCTATCACTGTTTCTTTTAATTTGTTTGACGTTCCAACAATAGTATTATTACATTTTTACTCTTTTACTCGTTTCAGCCATGCAGCTGTGGTCATGCTGGAGCACCACCATTATTTATTTTGTTTTTATTTTATTTTATTGTTCCTTGGTAGGACATGTTTTTAGGGGTTAACTGAAAAAAAATTATACTTGAGTTATAATGTCTTGCAGATACTTATGCTTAATCAAGGTCTGAATCTAGTCATACGACTGACATGAAGCATATACGTTAGTGTATAATATATATATATATATATATATATATATATATATATATATTATATATATACATATAAACATTTATATAGGCGCAAGCGTGGCTGCGTAGTAAGAAGGTGACGAACTGGCAGAAACGTTAGCACGCCAGGCGAAATGCTTAGCGGTATTTCGTCTACTGTTACGTTCTAAGTTCAAATGAAGTGAAGACAGCATGTTCTTTGTCTATCTCCTTATCTTCTTGGAGGTTGTAGGTAAAATTATACTAAAGTCCATCTGTTTTAATTTAATTTAATTCTCTGTATTTATGCAGCTGAAGATTACTCTGCATTTAAATTGATGTAATGGTTGCATTGTTCAATTTAATGGAGTTGCTTGAAACGATCGTACTGCATTACCTCCGGATATCCTGTTGCTTATTTTGATTTTAATCACCTTATTTTGAAAATGTATGGATAACACCGTACTAAATTCTGGCGCCTCAACTTAAGCACCTAATTCATCTGAATCTATATGTTGTTGTTGGCACTCCGTCGCTTACGACGACGAGGGTTCCAATTGATCCGATCAACGGAACAGCCTGCTCGTGAAATTAACGTGCAAGTGGCTGAGCAGGGTTCGCCACCATCCCCTGCCGGAGCATCGTGGAGCCTGAGGTGTTTTCGCTCAATAAACACTCACAACGCCCGGTCTGGGAATCGAAACCGTGACCCTATGACCGCGAGTCCGCTGCCCTAACCACTGGGCCATTGTGCCTCCACTGAATCTCTCTCTCTCTCTCTCTCTCTCTCTCTCTCTCTCTCT
>NC_068981.1:131162575-131167020 GCF_001194135.2 Octopus bimaculoides
TATATATATATATATATATATATATATATATATATATATATGTTTATGTGTGTGTGTATGTATGTATGTATGTATGTATGTAAACACACACACATATATATATACATACATACATTTGTCTATATACTCACACGTAGACATGATATATAATCGGATTTCATAGCTTTCATCTCAATGTCTCAGTTGAACTCGTATGTTGTCCACTGTGTATATTTCGATGATAAATGTAAGCTGCAGCACAATGTATGTATATTTAGAATACTCTGTCCAATACACATGTTTATATTTGCTGCTAAATGCCCCGAGTTACATCTTGAAATGTAGCCCATTAATAATTCATCACACCTTGATCCGGTTGGGTAATCTCTATATGTAGACAACTATCCTTATTTTATTTATTTTTATTTAATAACGTCTTTCTGAGTAAATAATTGCTTTCAGGAGATAATTAAGCGTGTTGGAGTTTGCAGACATCGAATTTTAAGCCTGCCTAATCAGCATCGTGAATGATCGGATAGGATGTACTTGTTAAGATTGTTGCATGATACTTTTGTGTATGTAAAGGGAAATCGCACTTATACTTTGCGGTTGAACAGAGAAAGATTTCAGTTTGAGCCATTCTAATAATAGTCTTCGTTAATGACACGGATACGAGATGGTCCATAAAGATAAGGAATTTGCATTCCGAGAATGAGTGGAAGAAGGAAATGTTTGACGTTTCGGATATATATTACAATAACAGTTTATTCACAACACAGCATACATTTAAAAATCCAGGATATATATTTAAGCCTTTTGCAGCTTTTAAGCCATCTGCGGTGGAAATTTATAACTTTCTTGTTATAACGTGGTTCTGGGTTCAGTCTCTCTGTGTGGCTCCTTGGGCAAGTGTCTTCTAATATAGAGCAATACCTTATGAGTGAATTCGATGAATGAAAAATTTCATTTCATCCGAGAGAGAAAAACCAGATAAACAAAGAAAGAGACATGGGGGAAAAGAGGAAAGCAAGAATAAAAGATCAGAGACGAGTGAATCTATGTGTGTCTACGAGTGTGCCATTTTTTAAGAAACCTGCGAGTATGAACAAAGATTTACCTTTACGAATAACTTTCCGGATTACATCGGAACAATTTCATTAAGTTCATTCGAACTCGAAAAAGTTTGAATTACGTTCATTCGACTTGAAAAAAGTCTTAGAGTTCTTGGTTTGATATTCGTATTTTAGTTTTCAGCATGTATACTGTGTTTTGATTGTATTCGGAAATTAAGAGTTCTCTATTGCACCGTTCTTTTATTAATTTTGTGTTTTTTTTCCCAGTACATACATTATTATTCGCATAGATATATCTAGAAACATACCTTTAAATGCATCCCATGAAATGTTATACATACATGCACGCACAAGCCCGCATGCACACGTTCGTACACACACAGACACACAGCCGTACGGCCTTTTTCTGTTGTATATATATAATTATTTTTTTCTGTTATTTTTGTTGTATACGTACAATTGTTATATTATTTTTTAATTTGTTTTGTATGTTTCTGTCTGTCTTTGTGGTATATGTTAGCTATTCCCAGTAGCTCTCTGCACTGGCGCTGTCCAGACGGAGTGTATCAATGTTAAAAGCACGAAGCCATTATGATCTCTTGGACATTGATTGATGAAGAATCAGCTGCGAATTTTCCATGTGCTATGGTTTTGCCAAATTTTCCGTTGGCTATGTTTTTGTTAAATATTTCCATGTGTTCTTTTTATTTAATCCTTGATGTGTGTGGGGGGTGCATGCATGTACGTATGTGTGTATATGCACATATGCATACGTAGATAGACAGTCAAACAGACAGAAAGACAGACAGATAGATAGATAGATAGATAGATAGATAGATAGATAGATAGATAGATAAAATGTAATAAAATAGATGTGAAGGGGAATTGGTGTAATAATACTTAAAACATGGCCTACTCATTGACAGACTGAGCCTAACTCATCTCTGTAGTTCATTTTTATTTTACTCTCTATCCCCACTATTTTCTCTCTCTCTCTCTCTCTCTCTCTCTCTCTCTCTCTCTCTCTCTCTCTCTCTCTCTCTCTCTCTCTCTCTCTCTCTCTTCCCCCTCTCTTCTTCCCTATCTCTCTCGCTCTCTCATTTCTCACTTTTACTTTCGGCTGAAAGACTCATATATATCCAATGCATCAAAGGTTTCTTTCAATCATCGTGTTTCCTTTATTTATGCTGTTATAAAAGTATAAATACACACACATACATACACACACATACATACACACACATACATACACACACAGAGATAAATATCGATAGAGATCTAATACACCCACACCCACACACTGATATACACATATAAACGTACATACATACATAATACGTGCATGCACACATACACACATACATACATACATACATACATACATACATACATACATACATACATACATATGCATATGTAATGATTTTCATGCACAACAAAGCGTATATTTAAAAATCTAAGATATATTCAGATTAGCTAAGCTACAGTTTTTAAGCCGTTTTCTGTGGAAATTGAAACAGGTGTTAAACGCATTCTATTAATCTTTTCATACACAGAATATGAAAGGTTGTTTGGGCATGATTCAAAACTGTAGTTTTATTGCTTTAAATTTTATCTTAGCTTTGTATTGACACGCTGTGGTGTGCTCAAATATTTATTTATTATGTAATTACACCACGAATAAACGCATAGTATGCAAATCAGTGAGAAGAATATGGCTGAGTTGTAGTTTGTAATTGATTAAAATAACGATTTGTAATAAGTTCTCTTTCGTAGGAAGAAGAATGAGAGGAGCATGATTTATCCTCTGATGAACAGTCAACGAAATCTGTAACATAAAGAAGAAATCTTTTCTTCTTCTTCTGATATGCGATGTGAGGTCTTAGGATCTGGTCAACACAGTGCTGCGCTGTGATACCATTCCCTCTGCCTGCACCAACATTTTGGAATACATGGGGCTCAATTCTTTGATTCAAGCCTATAGCATCCCCAACTATGATGCTTTGGTCACCTCACGCGTCTCTCTCCATGACATATGCGTCTCTGTAGCGTTCATCCCTCCTACGCCACATCCTCACTCTGCCACCCGAGGTGGAAACGCTGTACCGGCTCTCGTCAGAGAAGATTAACGACTACCATTGTTGATGCCGCCAATGTCGATGCTGTGTAGCCCACTGTAGTCGTGTCTGACGGTGGCGGGCGGTGAGGACAGGCCCCCGAGCAGGACGACTGCAATGCAGGTTATTGTTGGCCAGTCGACGTCGTACCGTGTCGTCGCTGATGGACCACTGTCATACGATCTGTCACGCTGGCCTGTCTGAAATGAGCACTGAGGTGTTGCAGGTTGATGAAGCGGTCCTGCCAGGGCGTGGTCACCCGGCGGCGCCCTCTGCGGGCATGGTCTGCAGTGCTGTTGGTGTTGTATCGCTGTTGCAGGTGATAGATGGTGCTGACGTGGACATTGTAAGCTTTCGCAACAACCAGAGCACGCTGGCCTGCTTGCAATCGGCCGACAGCTTGTTCTCTCCGCGTTGCTGACAAATTACGAATAAATTTTATTCCAGCCACAAAGGCCAAACATAGAGGGGACAGTACAAATGAATTCAGGGTCTCGGTATCAGATGATATTACACAAAAATGCATTAAAACATTTTGTGATAATATAAAACGTATGAAGGGACAGACAAAAAAATCACAACACAAAAGAGTGGAGGAACTATTCCGACCCTGCAAGACACGTTCTACCACTGAGCCTTTTTGTTTTACTTTTTCCGGGATAGTGCTCACGTTGGACCTTTCATTCCCAACATGCGAACCACCTGGATCCATCTTTTACCGAACCTATCCGATGACAGGCACTTCTTTTCTAACCTTATCTTCCTTCGTAGAAGAAAAACAAAAAGTTGGTCAATCCTTGGTCAGAAATGGAAGTGCCTATCACCAATCCGTTCATACGTGTTCTCCATACAGCCTCTTTCGCTATAGCGGCCACAACGAGAGAACAAACCTTACCTTCTCTGCTCAGAGAGGGAGGTGGAACGATCTTTATAACAGACTAGGACGACATCTGTACTCTTCCAAGCCTAGACATCAGTCGTTCAACACAAACCCACAGCTCCGAAATTTTCGCACACTGCCAAAATGCGCGCAGAACAGTTTCACCGTCCCGCCCACATCTTGGGCAGGCGGTTGAGCATGAGGCACCGTGCCTTGCGAGTTTATCGTGAACTGGTAAGGCTCCTCGGTAACATTACCAGTCTAAGGACCTCTGGAAGTTGTCCAAGGGTCCAGGCCCGAACGTACTTTGGAACAGGCTGGCCAGTTGGCCTTCGTCGAAGCCCAGAGTTTCTCCCAGGGCGTCATCACACTTGGCCTCTACCAACCCTCTATAGA
>NC_068981.1:131167120-131169609 GCF_001194135.2 Octopus bimaculoides
AACACAAGCCAGTAGGTGCCCAAACAAGTCTGGCATACTATAATAGAATTAGTAGGGAAGACCATCCAGTCCCGGCGACCTGTTCCCGCGACACTCCGACAAGATGTCCTCTACTTCCGCAGCTGTGATCGGTCCTTCACAGCATTCCGCATACCACCCCGAGAGACGCGGCAAACCGGCGAGGAAGTCCGTAGGTTCCACCCTGCACTCCGGTCCGCCGCTCCTCCCGAAATGCTGGCGGAAATGCTCGTAAAAAAACGTTGCACATCTCCTCGGATTCATTTACCAATTGTCCTTGGTTGTTCGTCATAGACCTTATTCTGGCATCGTTGCCATGTTGGGCTTCTACCACACGGGCCCATCTCGCAGCGTTGATTCCTTCTCGACTCATTGCACGAACCTTAGACCTTGGTGTTTAGCCTCGAGGTGTTGATTGAGCGCCAATCTCGATGCCAACACTTGGTCTGCACTGCCTCTCTTCAATGCTTCTTCTAAGGCCTTAACTAAGTTCCTTTCTTTTCTATTCTTCTTAGCAGCTAATTCCTTACTAAATCTAATGGACTCAATTTTTATGGCTCTTTTCAGGGCTCTCCACCATTTGTTGTTAATAATAGCGCCTGTGAGAGCCCTCTTTACAAACTGACTATTTCGGTTCCTGTACTCCTCCCAGGTCAAAAGCGACCTGTTGAGTTTCCAGTAGCCGGGGCTTTGTCTACATATTCTATCTAATACAAGCTTACACGACACGAGTTTGTGGTCGCTGTAGCTAACAAGGTGGAATTGTGGACAACTACCTATCTCCTTGTCTTTCCGTCTAACTAAAATTCAATCTAAATAAGATCTAGAAGATCCGTCGCTTATCATCCAGGTCCACACTGGAGCGTTCGGAAATTCTAGTCTGTACCGATCTGCCACCTGAAAGCGACTGAGCAGATCGGGAGGCATGGGTTTCCTCTTCTATTCGGATTTTTGAGCCAACACAATCTACGCGTGCATTGCAGATTGAGTTAATGTCAACTAGCAGTAC
This sequence comes from Octopus bimaculoides, assembly GCF_001194135.2. Classification (NCBI taxonomy): domain Eukaryota; kingdom Metazoa; phylum Mollusca; class Cephalopoda; order Octopoda; family Octopodidae; genus Octopus; species Octopus bimaculoides. The sequence goes on from NC_068981.1 coordinate 131,168,148, forward strand.
TAAAGTGTGAGACGTGCCTAGGAAATTTTCTAGGATTCTAAGAAAATCAGATTGTCCAGCCCCGCAGGGGGCATAGACACCTACCAGCCTGAAAGTCTTACCGCTGGTTGTCACGTCAAGAACGACTAGCCTGCCTTCCGGGTCGATAAAGATCGTTGTAGTCTCGGAAACCTGAGTAGGATCGCGACACCCCCCTCCCCCCGACTGGCTTGCAGAAATAAATTTCTCGTAGCAGTTCAGGAGTGGGGAAAGGGCCCGCAACCCACTCAGCCTGGTCTCCGTGGCCACTATTACATCCAGACTATGTGACCTGAGGTCATTAAGAAAGCGACCTTGCTTCCAATCCGACCCCAGGTCACGATCATTTAAACATCCTACTGTGAGCGAAACCATGAAATGTGGCTTACCTTTCGAAGGAGAAGGGATTATAATCCCCTCTCTCTATCTTCCGTGTCTTGCGGAGTCTTTTCGACTAGGCCCTCGTACATGGACTTGCAAAAGTCCATTCTTGGAGGGCCTATGTCTTTCGAGTGGTAGCTATGCAATATATTGTAATTTTCCCTGTCGAGTTCATAGATTACAATTCCTTCCGGCAGAGTAGTATAATGACTGGTGTATTCTTTTGCGGTTGGAGTGTTTTTAAGTCTGTTCATTAATGCCTGGTTGTTCTCATTCACTGCTATCAAGCTCGTTTCTAGTTTGGAGGGGAAATATTTCCCGGGACTGGGAGGGGTAGACTCTACAGGTTTATTTCTTCGTTCGTGTTTGGGATGAAGGGGGTTGTTTGTATGTCATGTGAGTCTGCGGGTGGGGGAGTTTTTTTTTTCTTTTGCTGGAGCTGGAAGTGGAAGCGGACGACTGGAGACAAGAGACTTAGCACAGAAGTATTGTGGGGTTGGCAATTTTTCTCTTGGGGACTTTTTTCCTTTTTATGGGTTACATTAGTCCATCCTTCTTTATCTTCCTTGTTTTCGATTAATGGTGTGGTCACTTCTTCTATGACCTCTGATGGAGACTCTGCTGGCGGCGCTGTTTCTCCTTTTAGGACGGGGCAGTTTACCCGTATGTGGCCTTTTTCGCCACATTCGAAGCACTGTGGCCTCCTGCCCTTCGCCGTCACCTTCAACATAGTTTCGTCACTAATCACGATGTTTTCTGCAATCTCTTCAAGAGTTTGTTGAGCTGCTTGGATTATGATCTCTAGCCCGTGTCCCTTCCAACATTGCTGCTCTATTTTAACCTCCACGAGATGCACGTGCATTTCGGTTTTCATGACAATTATTTGCGACTGCTACCCACGGCATTCAACGCAGCTGCGTTTTGGCGTCTCGTTTCAGAGAAGCTGAAAGGTTACCAGCAATTTCGGTCTCAGCCATAAACCTGCTTTTCTTGGAATATTTACACTTACATATACACACGCACGCACGCACACACACACACACACACTTATATGTATATATAT
>NC_068981.1:131169993-131170989 GCF_001194135.2 Octopus bimaculoides
CAAGGCTTTGGTTAGCTTGAGGTTATAGTAGATGACACTTGCTTAAGGTGCCACGCAGTGTGACTGAACTCGGAACAATGTGGTTGGGAAGCAAACTTCTTACCACTCAGCCAAACTTGGATGTATATATATATAAATATACACACACATACACACACACACACACACACACACACACACACACACACACACACACATACCAATGGCTGCCACTCACAGTTTCCGTATAGCAAATTCGCTCGCATGGTATAAGTTGGCTTGATGCTATATGGTGCTATATGGAAGACACTTACTCAAGGTGCCGCCCAGTGGTTCTAAACTGGAAACCATATGGTTGGAAAGTAAGCTTCTTTACCATGCATCCATGTTTGCGCCTATGATTTACAGACTACAAAAATACATATATATATAACTGAACATTTCAAAAGGAGTTTAAAAAATTTTCTATTGCACTACGCTATAATTTAAATATGTTGTAATTGCGGACGACTGGAGACAAGAGACTTAGCGCAGAAGTATTGTTTATTAAGAACCTTATTATTGTCAAATTTTAATTGTTAATTGTTCATTAAGGTCTTTTGTTCGTGGTCAAAAGACTCCGTAATATTTTTGCGTTGTAAAATTATTAAGATAACCTAATATTAAATTTTTCTTTCCTAAATTCAGTTTGTTTATTCTCTTATTGGTGTATGCGTGCCGTCAATAATGACGTCAAATATGTTTAGCTTAATTGGATCTATTTTAAAACGGGGGCCACATTTTTCATTAATGTTTTACGTAGTGTTTTTGGTACCGAAAGACTTTCAAACTTCGTATACTTATCTATTTTGTGTTATAGAACAGAAAAATATTTTTGTATTCGAATTTATTTCATGTAAAAAATTGTCTTATTTCGATAACTTCAACCAATCACTGACAAGTATTCAGTTGTTTACATTTACTCCTTTGGCTGATTAAGCGGTGTAAAGCGTATTTAATTTCCATAGCTTCGTTTTT
>NC_068981.1:131172963-131174225 GCF_001194135.2 Octopus bimaculoides
ACTAACTACCTGTATACATACGTACTTGCATACATATATATACATACAAACACATACGCATACATAAACACACACACACACATATCTGCTTATCTACTTATCTACCTATCTATCTACATACATATATATGTACATACAAACATACACACATACATACATACATACATACATACACACACACATTACTTACCTACCAACCTACGAGCCTACCCTACACTGATACATACACATGTAGATACATATATACATATACATATATAGCTACATACATAAATGCACACACATATATGCCCACGTACCTACATACATACATACCTACATACATAGATACCTACATACATACATACATACATACATACATACATACATGCATATACGCAGTTGACGCATATAGACACTGTTGCACATGCACAAATATATTCATATTCATGTATACGCAGGAGCTTCTTACGACACAGTTGTTCGCACGCACTCACACACATCCAATAATTCACGTGCACATATATACAGAGAGAGACACGTACACAAACATGGATATGTCATACACAAAAGCGCTGCAGGTAAAAGCGAAAGAACAACCACGCACCTGGAGATGCACATGCAAAATCACGCACGTACATCAGTATGCACGCACACGTCTCGTACGTGTATATGTATACACACTCCATAATAACTCACAGAGTTTATATAAATTCACATATATAGTTTTCACCCATAAACTGAAACATACAGAAATTGCTCATACTATCACAGGTATATACACAAACATACACACATACACACATACACACACAGGACAAGATTACGTAATATTATAATAATCATCCAAATTAATAAAAATGAAAATAGAATGTTGCGTTGTGTCTATAGAAGATTTCATGTACAAACTTCTGTGTATAACCCGATGTTTATTCAAAGCAGTCGCTATTTAATTTACTAAATCGTCTGGCCAGTGGAATTATTTTTCAGAAAAAAAAATACAAAACATGATTTCTATGGTTAACTGATATACATACGTGCACGTACACATGCATGCACACATACATACATACATACATACATACATACATACATACATACATGCATATATGCATACATACATATATATGTATATATATATATATATACTCTGTAATTTTTACCGTACTTTTTACACACTTTAGAGACTGAAAACTATAAATTTCTTAATTGATTCTTGAAGGAATTGAACACACACGCACACACACACACACACACACACACACACACACACACACACACAC
>NC_068981.1:131174689-131175188 GCF_001194135.2 Octopus bimaculoides
GAGAGAGAGAGAGAGAGAGAGAGAGAGAGAGAGAGAGTGACAATGCTTTGCGTGATAGGAAAATTCGCCGAAGTCAATTGTATTGTGGATTTTCACGTAATATAAAATAGTTAATTATATGATAGGCAGAGAGAGAGAGAAAAAACAGATGCAATGGTAGTGTAATAATAGAAGGTTTTATACTGCTATATTTGGGGTACAGGAGTTTTAATTTTAACGATTATCCCATGAAAACTGTCGAATATATAATGACCGGTGATTGGGGCTATTTTGTGTAACTTGAAGTTTTAATCATGCTCTTAATAAATTACTAAATGGAAACATTTTTTTTAAATGATCGATTGTGATTAATGTATGTGTTGCGTGTTAAATTTCTTTTATGCACCGAATGTTACTGGTACACATTCGATTTTCCGGCAGTCAGTATTTCGAAATCTCTTTTAATCCGGACAAAACTACGGGCAGACATTTAATTTGATTTCTTTTTTTTTTTTTTTTT
>NC_068981.1:131175198-131178247 GCF_001194135.2 Octopus bimaculoides
TTTTTTTTTTTTTTTTTTTTGTGCATTCGACAGAAAGTGTGTCACAGATGTTGCGTCATTTACAATCATTTAGGTATCTAGATATCGGTTGCTGATGTAACTCGTGATTTTGTGTAAATTCTTTCACTATTTCTTCCGAAGTGTCTTTAATCCGAGCATAATTATAAACAAACTTTTGACTTTTGTTGCGTTCCACGAAATTAGTTTCTTGTGTGCCAGAGGCAACGCTGTGTCATTTATAATCATTTAGATATCTAGATATCGGCTGCTGATGTAGCTCATATGATTTTGAGGACATTTTTATGTCACTTTGCTTACTTTTATCCATAATGAAGAGATATAATCCACCACTGACTCCTATACTGTACATAAGTACAATGCAAGAATCAGTGACGATTGATGATGTAAACACAAATCATCACAATTCAAGAAAGGGGAAAATTTGTAAGTGAACTGAACCTTGTTGTTTCCGTGCGAAATTTATGTGAAACGTACGGTATCAGATCTAGGAATTAGGAGGCAATCTTGTAGCATTATATTTAGTTTTAAACATGTGTGCTCTTATATGATTATAGCTGGAAATTGGAGAGTGTATTTCTGCCTTAATGATGTTTTTAGCGGATAATCAAAGGTATGCTGCAAAGGCTTGGTTAGCGACATAATTATTAATAAGATAACAGCAATCGCCTGGGAATTAAATTATTACTATTACATGATGTCTGTGTCTGTAAAATGTTTAATTTGGATGAATCTGGAGCTAAGACTGCTGGAAAACCGTTGTGTGCATGAGTAAACATTTGATAGATAATATCTTATCGAGACACCGTATTTTTCTTCTAGGGTCGTATCAAGTTTGTATATTCCACAGGTTATTTATTGTATTTAATTGTACCTTGTTGTATTAAGTCGGTATTTTTGTGCTTGTTGTATAACGTTTACTTACGCATGGGATGAATATTTAAATGTATAATGTGTTATGATACTTAAGATTTATCGCTAATTATGTTCAAGGAGTAAATTATTGAAGGGTTATAATTCTTGTATTCTGTTTTTGCTGAAGCACTGCCTTGAAAGGTTTTAGTCGAACAAATCGACCCCAAGACTTATTTTTTTAAAGCCTAGTACTTATTCTATCGAACACTTTTGCCGTAAACACACCAACGTCGGTTGTCAAGCGGTGATGAGAGGACAAACACGCACAAAAACACACATACATATATATACGACGGGCTTCTTTCAGTTTCCCGCTACTAAATTCACTCACAAGGCTTTGGTCGGCCCAAGACACCTACCCAAGGTGCCACGCAGTGTGACTGAACCCGGAACCATGTGATTGGGAAACACGCTTCTTACCATACAGTTACGCCTGCGCCTATTAATAGTAACTATTTATAGTGAATTCACAGAAACAACGCCACCGATTCCCTTCGATTCTTTCTTTACAGCTCATTCATCGTGCTGGATTATTGCAATGCTAACACGTAACTGTGTTGTCTGTCATGTGTCGACATGCAAGCCATCGTATTGTTTACTCAGTAGTGTTCTTTACTGGGTGTATTATATTGGAACGGTGTACCTCAGCTGCTGTTTCTGAAATACTTAGCATACTACTAGAAGATTCTATACATGTAGGTACCTGTTATATCGCACGTTCGGATGACCTCTACTCAACTACTTCGACGTCTAGACTTCTCCCTCTATATCTATGTATTGGGCTAGCCTACTTCATCATCTGGGGGCGTCGACACAACAGTAGCTGTGGAGGTGGCATAATGAGGGAATTTTTTATGTTCCTTTTGTGAAAAATTTCATGTGTCACTGTCATCACTTCCTATTTCTGTTCTAATTTACTTTCACTTTTTTAGGACAATTTACTGTCACTTAACACCATGCTAACCTCCTTCTTTAATATATTTAAACCTAAAATGTAACCAACTGTTCATTTAGCCAAAGCACATACACACATCCATATACAACTTCAATATGTGCTTACACACACTAATGTATGAGCGATACTTAGGGATACATATGCATACGCATCCACACTCATTCACACGTATGCATATATAGGCCCGCCCATACGCACAAGTGCGCGCACGCGCTAAAGAGTGCATACATGAGTATACATGAAACTAGATGTAAACGAAAATATATTCTTTTCATTTGGTTTACTTTTACACTTTCATTACACACGATAGTCAAACTTGCCCCTGGTGGTTAAATAACAATTTATTTCAGATAAAAGGTCGTAACATGCTGTTAATTATATTCACACATATATCGGTTATATTGCTGACATGTATACACAGGCGTAGTGGCATGCACTTTAAGGTTTTAAGAAGATATTCTATCTTCAGCCAGGATGAGTATATTTCAATTTTTAATTACTTAAGTCTAATTCTGCAAGCATCTGAATGCTTCATTTAGCTGAACATATACTCAGCCACAAACGCTCGTGCGCGCATACACGATCATATATATTCAATAAATGTATGCAAGAGTCTATCTTTTGTTTCATTCACTGGACTACGGCCATGCTGAGGCATCGCCATGAAGAGTTTAGTCGAACAAATCAGGTGCATATTTTATCGATGACGCTAATTTACAGTGATGGAAAGTTACAGGGACGTAAACAAACCAACGCCGGTTATCAGGTGGTGGTGGTGGTGAACATGCGCAAAGACACACAATTTGATACATACATACATATATATATATATATATATATATATATATATATGATGGCCGTCCACTCGTGACCGAGGAAGACCATTGCTGACTTTCAGGAACATTGTGCGCTCTAGGACTAACTTATATTTTGCATTTCCGGCTCCGTTTGTGGCTAATGAGCCTTGCTCTTCACAAGCATACACGACTGCAAACATTGCAGACCAAGCTTTCCTTATCTACTACACTAGTAGTGTGCTTTCGAGCAGCACGCTAAGTTCGTCATGCAGAATACGTGCTCTCTGAAAAGTGTCACCTACTTCTTCCATCTGTGGCGATGACAGGCATTGTTATCCTAGTTATTCTCCTGATTATATATATA
>NC_068981.1:131178640-131185534 GCF_001194135.2 Octopus bimaculoides
TATATATATATATATATATATATATTAATAAATCTGAAGGTAGCAAAAAAAATTTTAGAAATTCTATTTGCTACCAGTGGACTAATTATATTTATATTTTTTCTGTTTTAGTTTTCATATTTATTTGAATATTGATGTATCATGTTTCCTCTTTCGGTTACGAAAGTGTTGTTTGTATCGTGCCTTGAATTAGTTTGCTGTACTTTCTATACATGTAGATATAGTAATTGGTGTCGTGTTCGTAGTTACCGTTATACTATATGCGATATTTCTTGAAAAATTGTTTCCTTCTAGAGGGCAGGATAAAGGTGTTCTACAATTGCAATTGTTATATGTGTCATTTAGATTTTCACTTTTAGACAATTTTTGCTAGTTGTAATTAGCTACAGTTGTTTCAGAGTTGTCGGTTGTGGAGTAAGGCAATTTTACGTTGTGTCTGTTTATTAATTTGTAGCATTTGCAGTTGGGGTGGAAGTATTTTTGCAGTATTTTGAAAAATAATGTAGTTATTAATGTGGAGTCTTGCATATTGAAGGTGGGGCATTAAACCAGCTAATTTTTCTTTTTCTATTCTTACGTATTTTATTACTTGAGGGAGGTTTGTTGTTTATACATGGCACTCTTTCCTTGCAACCACTGTTACCGAGAGCTTCGTTATATGGAGTTTCTATTTCGTTTAGCATTTTTCATTTGAAGATAAAGAGAAAAGTCTGAGAGACATGTACTTTACAAAGTTTTTGATAATTTTGGGAGGGGGTCTATGTATATATTGGATCTTACAACATCTAGGAAGTTGACTAACTTTAGTTGTGTTTCTACTGTAATAGAGAAGCCAAAGTTTTTAAAGAAGTGATATAGTTCCTTCCTTAAGTTATCACTATTTTGTGGATTACAGTTTCTCACTGGGTGCACACCATCGTTCCTATATAGGCCAGTTAATATAGCTGGAAATTTGTTTTCTAAATTTTCTAGTATGTAAAGACCAAAAACGTCGCTTATCTCTGCCGAGTTGTCTGAACCCAGACTTAGATAAAATGGTTCTTTATTGTTTTCCTTACTCCTGAAAGCATTGTTATGAAAGAAGAGTGACATCCTTGCTTGAACTATTGTTTCCATTTTGGTGTTGTTTATCATGGTTATGGTTTTAGTGAAGTTTAAAGTAGCTCTAAGACTAGGTTCAGTTATTGTTGCATAATAATCTCTGATGTCAAACTAGAAGAAATGGCATGCATTTTCATTTGGGATCTTGTAAGTGTTACTCCAGAGGGGTAATGTCGATATTGTTTTTATCTTAGGTGAGAATTAGTCTGTGATCTTTTTTTTATTAATGATACCTATGTCCGGTTTGGAAGGATTTATTAGTCTAACAGATGAGATGCTATTGAAGTTTTGTTTGTGGTATTTCATAGTCATGTATCTGCATTTGGGTGTTAATATATCTACTCTGTATAAGGCGGTGTGCTGGCAGAATCGTTAGCACAGCATGCAAAATGCATAGCACCATTTCGTCCCTCTTTACGTTCTGAATCGAGGTCAGCTTTGTCTTTCATCCTTTCGGGGTCGATTAATTAAGTACCAATTGAACACTGGGGTCGATGTAATCGGCTTAACCCTTTTTCTGAAACTGCTGGGCTTCAACCAAAATTTGAAATCAATATATCTACTTTGTCATCTATTTTAAGTTTAGTAGCTATTTCCTTAGCTGTAGTGTTTATATCACTTAAAGCTGGATACTTTGTATTTTGTGTGTAGGTGGCGGGGAAAATGTTAGAGATTGTGTTAGAACGAAAGCAGTTATATATAGTTTAATTTATCTGGTAGAAGTTGTTTTGCAAATAGATTTTATGTGGTTGATTTTTCTGTTTTAGTTCTTTCTGCAGTTCATTCATTCGCTTATTTAATTTTATTTACTTAATCATTGAAAATAGGTAATTTGTGAAAGGTTATAGTAATGGTTTAGAAGGTGGACATTTGACCAACTTGAATCCATTGTTGTTGATAGGATGTTTTTCCTTTTGGTCTTTTTCATAGTGATAATTTTTCCATCTGAGTCTTTTGATTAAGTTTTGTTTTCTGTAGAGAAGTTTTCAGGTAGCGCTTTTTTAGTAGGTACCAGTATGTTTGTCGTAGAAAAGTATATTGGGTGTTGCTGCAACTTTTCGTATTTTCCGTCAATGCTGCGAAAGCACTCATGTTGGGGCAGAGCTGTTATATTAATGTTTGCTTTTATATACAGTTATAATTAAAGCGTGGAGGCGCAATGGCCAAGTGATTAGGGCAGCGGACTCGTGGTCATAGGATCGTGGTTTCGATTCTCAGACCGGGCGTTGTGAGTGTTTATTGAGCGAAACACCTAAAGCTCCACGAGGCTCCAGCAGGGGATGGTGGCGAACCCTGCTGTACTCTTTCACCACAACTTTCTCTCACTTTATCTTCCTGTTTCTGTTGTACCTGTATTTGAAAGGGCCAGCCTTGTCACACTCTGTGTCATGCTGAATCTCCCCGAGAAGTTCGTTAAGGGTACATGTGTCTGTGGAGTGCTCAGCTACTTGCACGTCAATTTCACGAGCAGGTTGTTCCATTGATCGGATCAACTGGAACCCTCGACATCGTAAGCGACGAAATACCAACACAATAAAAGCAGTTTTACATTAATGCGACGGGATACTCAAAGCAAGAATATTATTGACAGTAATTTCGAAGTTTCGGCCAGCTAAGCTATTGTCAGACTGCGACGCATTGAAGTTGATATTGGTTTTATATAGTTTCGGTTGAGTTAGTCTTCCTTGGTTGTGAGGGTATAAATGGAAAGGTAATTATGTTGTAGGGAGGGAGATTTCGTTGCTATTTCTAGCAATTTTAGCGCAAACGTAGCTGCTTATTGTGCTGCCCTTATCTCATCTTTTTATCCCGATATTTTGCGACTCATCAGCGACATTAAGGATCTAAGTGCACGTGTGTGTGTATGTATGTGTATGTGTGTGTGCTCTCGCCCGCGTGTATGTGCCTGCGTAGGAGGTAGATTGTGGCACAGTAACTCTGTGAATCGAGTTACATTTCATTTACAAATCGCACATTTCATATACGTTGCCAGTACTCTAGGGAGATCATAAAAGTCATGATGCATAAATCCACCCGAGCTTCCGTCACAATAACTGAACGTCTTGTACATGCCAACACACACACACGCACGCACGCACACACGCACATACATACACACAAATACACATGCACACACACACACACACACACACACACACACACACACACACACACACAAATCAAAATTTGCTAACGCAAAGAGTATTCACATGAGAAAGATTTCAAAATATACGAGTGCGTGCACTCGGTTTTTAATCCTTGTTTAGCCAATTATAAATTTTAATTTAATTGTCGAACTCATATATATCGTAAAATATACTTCTTCCTAAATTGTCTCAGAGAATTGAATGTATCAGAATGTTCCCCTGATAAACGTAGCAGCTGACTCTTCCTCAAATTAATTTCTGTCATTTCTTTCCTTTTTTGTCTTTTATTTTTTTGTTGGTAGCGAAGAATAGATTGGATATCGTGGGGAAGAAAGCAAAATAAAACAACGGTGTATTAGGTCGACGCTCACGAAATAGGTTAAAAATGGGAAGCATCGTTTTCGTTTCAAATATTCACTCTTCCGAGAGATAAACAGGATAGTCAGGGAAAGAGAGAAAAAAATGGAGAAAATTAAGAATGGAGAACATATATGCATACATATATACATACATACATACACACAGACATATATATACATATGTATCTATGTATCTATGTATCTATGTATGTATGTATGTATTATATTAATAATAAGGATACATTAAAGTGTCTACCCGCTAGAAATGAGGGCTAAAACCCTCATTTGGACCACCAAATATTGTTGTTGTTATCAAATATTTGGATTGGTTTCGAAAATAATAACAATATTAATATCTATATAAATATACGCTTCTGAATATTTTGGCTGCTATACACACACACACACACACACACACACACACACACACACACACACACACACACACACACACATACATATATATATATATATATATATATATAAATTAAAATAGTAGGGTAAAAAAATTGGATATTAATTAATATCAATTTAATACCAGGGAACAAGCACATTAAAGGAATCAAGGAGATTCAGAAAAAATATCTGAGATCTCAAAAGATTATTGTATATGTATATATAATATTCCTTTGAGATCATAGATATTTTTTCTGAATCTCCTTGATTCTTTTAATGTCCTTGTTCCCTGGTATTAAATTGATATTAATTAATATCCAATTTTTTACCCTAATGTTTTAATTTAATTAACCATAACTACGTTCTCAAAGTTGGTATATTCGATGCAGAAACAATTTTCTGCAGAGATATTCCCGGATTTAGCGCGCCAAAACGAAAACTTTTGAATCTTACTATAAATATAATTAACAGAACCGTGTACACGTGCTTTATTCGTGGGGAACAACTAGTATACGATTCTGAGAATTATATTTATTTAACGGTCCGTACTGATGAGAAACAGATATTTTTGGTAAGAAAATGTTTATTTCGAAACTAGTTTGCGGATAATTTTGATGTACAGTATTTCCAGAATTTTGTATTGTCTGAGAGACTTTTGTGTCATCGGCATAGCTAGCAAGGGTATCTATCTGAGCAGCTGAGGGCATGTCTGAGAGGGTCATTATGAATAGCAGTGGCCCTACGGCAGTGCCCTGTGGAACACCACTTGCTATTTCTGTTTCCTTGGAGGTGGCTCCATTGGCCACCACTGCCTGACATCTATCTTTTATTTTAGAAAGTCATGCAGCCACTCTCCAAGTTTTCCGACTATGCTGAGATCGCGCAGTTTGTGACATGGTCGACTTTATCAAAGGTTTTTGTGAAGTCAAGATATTTCACATCCACACTTGAGTAATTTAGCACCCAGTCGTAGTGCTGCAAGAGATATGTTAGGCAGCTTCTGCCTGGTCGAAATCCATGCTGGGTGTCAGTCAGGAAGTCATTTTCTCTAAGGAACGAGATTAGTTTTTTGCAGACTATTCGTTCCATGACTTTGATGATGTGTGGCCAGAGACATAGACCTATAATTTGTAGCATCTACTCTGTTTCCTCCCTTATGGATAGAGCGTATCATCCCTTCCTTCAGTCTGTCTGGTAGCTTACCACTTGCAAGACAGCTCTGAAAAAGAAGCTGCAGTGGTTTTGCAAGGGTTCCATTGCATGATTAGAGAAGGGCCGCTGAGAATGCATCAGAGACAGCAGCTGAGTTTGTGTCAACCTCATCTATGGCGAGTGTTACATCTTCAATGTCGATGTAATTAATTTTCGCCTCTTTGGTTACAGGTAAAATGGCAAAGAATTCTGCTGGTTTGTTCACTTGCCTGTTTCCTAAAGGTGCAGTGAACACACTTTGGAACTGTTAGTATTTCACTTATCCTCTTTGGGTTTCCTGCGAGGGAGTCATCTTTTCCGAAGAGGAATCTTATCCTGTGGCGTACTAAGGCTGTTGCTTTGGCAAAGTTAAGGAAAGTTTTAAGGTTCGATTTCTATATCCTAAGGTTCCTAATCTGCTCTCTCATTTTCGTGAGATTGAAGCAAAATTTTCTCAATCTCCAATAGCGCTCTCTCCAGGTGAGACTTCTCACTACTTTTGGGGTGCTTGCTCAGGCGGTTCGTAATCTTTGTCCGTCGTCTCATAAGAATATTCCTTTCCTAGCGATCCTGTTTTTGTATATGTTGGCCCTGCGCACTGGGACAGATTTGCCATATATGGCTTACATTATGGAATGAATGCTTGTTTCATGTCAATGTCTGGTGTGGAGACACATTTAGGCCAATCTTGTTTGAGGATCTCTTTTTCAATCAACTTCCATTCTGCTTTATGAAAATTTAATTTGGAGAGATTTTCGATGCTTTGCATAGGCTATGGGATGTTGGTCCATACATTGACAGCTCTATTATGTTGTGATCCGCAACCAGCGACGGTGTCACTTTAACATTATGGATAATGTCCATATTGTTCGTGAAGCAGAGATTCAATATATTATTTGCCCTGGTTGGTTGCAGCACAGTTTGCTCCATGAAAGAAGCATTGGTAAGATGGAGCAGATACGCTGCTTGTGCTTGCTGGTGGTGTGTCATTCCTAGGAGCAACTGGCCCCCAGACCATCCCACATTGGGAAAGTTAAAGTCACCCAAAAAGAATACACTGATGTGTTGTTCCAGTTTCGTGAGAACTATCTTTGCTAGGCAGTCTTCAAACTTACCTGTATGGTTTGGAGCATCCGGTGGGCGATATGTAGTACATATGACAATATTAAGTTGTCTTATGTGTACCATTTGAACATCGCACACTGAATTTGAATATGACAGCAGGACCTGGAGCGTGAGGTCCTCTCAGACGTACACAGCAATTCCATCATGGCTCCTTTCTTTTCTATCTGCGCGTATGACAACATATTGTTGTATGTGTATTTCTGCATCCCCTATATCAGGTCTAAGATGGGTTTCCACAAGTGCTATGCATAGAGCTTGATTGCATACAACAAGCACTCTCAGGAACGAGATTTTTGTTTTACAGTTGCCGTGCAACAGCCCTCCGATATTTTGTAGAAATATTTTTATGTATATGTATATATATGTATATATAATATATAATATATAATATATATATATATATATATATATAAAGTGTAGTATATTGCCACTTAAGTGTGGCTGACCCCTAGGGGTGGATGTTACTGTTGCTTTTAGCCCCAGGAGGACATCTCCTCCAGCTGGCTTATCGACACACGACTGTGTCCTGTTTGCCAAGGGAGTTATCCCTCTCACCACGACCAGCAGCACGAACG
>NC_068981.1:131187862-131188720 GCF_001194135.2 Octopus bimaculoides
ATATATATATATATATATATATATGTCTCTTAAAAGATAGACCTCAAAATCGATGCATTGAAGATACTTTATTGCAGCAACAATTATAATAACAGAAACAACCACAATAAGCACATTTCAATAGGGTATCCAGGATAAATAAACCACATCGCAAGATGTCTCGTAAAATATTGTAACATATTACAACATATTACAAATTGTTGGATACTCCATCTCTTCAGGGTCGCATTATTGCCATCACCAATACTACTATTATTAGCAAAACACACACATCATCCAAGAGGGGGAAAGAATAATCGACGGTACGCAACCTACCATCGTTATTTTCTTTCAGAATGTAAACAATCAAATCAAATCAAATCCAGTGACGTACACCGCCCGGTTTACAGCGTAAAAATCCCTCGCCAAAAATTTTTCCCCCATATACATCAAGATTTCCTAATAGATCTTTCTATAACCATAATATATCAATTATACCCACCCGTACACACGCACACACACCCCCGCTCACACACCCACACCCACACACACACACATACACATATATACCTATACTTACATACACACACCCATATATATCTATATATATTTTTTTAATATATAACCTATATAACCATATACACACAAACACATATATACATACACATATCCATGTACATACATATACACACATACATATACACACACATATACACCCACATATAAAGGCACACAGATACACACATACATATACATATATACGTATACATACTCATATACACACATACGTGCATACATACATACATATAGCTATACCTCCATATATACACATACATACACCTATACATATGCACATACACACATACAAACATATACACA
>NC_068981.1:131189492-131191306 GCF_001194135.2 Octopus bimaculoides
TGTGTGTGTGTGTGTGTGTGTGTGTGTGTGTGTGTGTGTGTATGTATGTACGTATGTATGTATGTATGTATGTTTAAATCTGATGTGAGTGTTTATAGCCGTTAGTCATTCTATGTTAACTGCATCTTTATTCGATACATCATTGTAGTCAATGGCTAGCTATTTGTATAAGCTCATTCTATACGTATGCATGTATGTACGATTCACATTAGGTCTATACAATTAATGAACGCGCGTTTACTTCTGTATCTGTTCGTGTATATACATTCAAATATATGTACCATATTTACTTTTTATTGGTTCTAGTCTGTTGATTATGGTTCTGCTGGTGCACTGCCTTATATATTAATTCACAGACACACAGACACACACACATTCTCACAGACACTCTCACACACGCGCGCGCGCAGACAGACATTCATATAAATTCTTATATAGATATATTTGGTACATGCTTTCACACACGTGTAACTGCTAAAAGAAATATTGGATTGATAGATAAATACATAAGCGCTTATATAGAAAGACAGTTACATGTTGTTATGAGTGTAAATATTGCTTCACTACGTATTAAAGAAACGGAGACAGAATGTTCTTGTCTGAAGAAATGAGAGATTTGAAAGATGGAAGAAAAGGGAACCATGTTAAAAGTAACACAAATACACACACATACACACACAGATACAGACACACCGACACACAGACACACACACACAGATACAGACACACCGATACACAGACACACACACACATACATACACACAGATAGATAGATAGATAGCTAGATAGAGAGTGAAAGAGAGACGGTGTGGGCACGTGGCCTAGTAGTTAGGATGTTGCACTCATATTCGCGAGATTGTGGTTTCGATTCCCTAAGCTAGGTTACATTCTTGAGCAAAAAAACTTGATTTGATGTTGCTCTGCAACCACTTCGACACCGTTACACTCGTCAATTTGATGAAGGAAGTGAGCTAAGTTACGACACAAACATTTGACCGCTATAAAAACATCATGTGTGCATGTTGTTCAGCAAGAATTTTTAGAACCATCGTCTGTCGTCTACGACAGGAGTCCATGGGATAAAAAGACAGCTACACCCCCATCATACATACATATACACAATTGTGTTGGCACTCCGTCGCTACGACGTCGAGGGTTCCAGTTGATCCGATCAACGGAACAGCCTGCTCGTGAAATTAACGTGCAAGTGACTGAGCACTCCACAGACACGTGTACCCTTAATGTAGTTCTCGGGGATATTCAGCGTGACACAGTGTGACAAGGCTGGCCCTTTGAATTACAGGTACAACAGAAACAGGAAGAAAGAGTGAGAGAAAGTTGTGGTGAAAGAGTACAGCAGGGTTCGCCACCATCCACTGCTGGAGCCTCGTGGAGCTTTAGGTGTTTTCGCTCAATAAACACTCACAATTCCCGGTCTGGGAATCGAAACCGCGATCCTATGACCACGCGTCCGCTGCCCTAACCACTGGGCCATTGCGCCTCCACACATATACACTACAGAAGCTGCTAATTGTGATCACCTGGGACAGAGGTTTCACATGTCAATGACCGGTTCATAGAATTAAGTAGAATATATAGTAATATCCTGAGCGCATTAATTTTAATAACGATAACATCCATTCTACTATAGGCATAAGGCGTGATATTGGTGGGGGAAGCTATTCGATTACACCGACCCCAGTGCACAACTGGTACTTATTTCATCGACCCCGAAAGGATGAAAGGCAGAATTTGAACTCATATTGTAAAAACGGACGAAAGGCCTAACTATTTAATATCATTATAGAGGGAGT
>NC_068981.1:131191319-131195918 GCF_001194135.2 Octopus bimaculoides
TTATTAACTTTTGTGCTTCATTTTGTTTCATTATGTTTAGAAAGGTAGGAGAGATTTAATTAAAAATCCAATTAAAATAGGTATTCCTTAGATAAATCCATGAAGAAATAAGGAAAAGAGTATTCATCCAATATTGTAACTGCTAAAATCAATTTTCCCTTGCGATGGATTACTATTAAATCATTCACTCTGTTTTGATTCTACTCATTACCAATTCTACTGATTACCATTTTTCTTGTGCATACCTTTAATTTGAAACATCTTGACGAAGGCAAACCATATATATATATATATGTGTGTGTGTGTGTGTGTGTGTGTGTGTGTGTGTGTGTGTAAACACGACGGGCTTCTTTCAGTTTACGTCTATCAAATCCATTCACAAGGCTTTGCTCAGGCTAAAGTAAAAGACACTTGCCCAATATGCAATGCAGTGCGACTGAATCCAGAAGCATATGGTGGGGAATTATCCAAATCACAAAGAATTCCTCTCAACACATCGTTGTTATTATTATTATTATTGTTATTATTATTGTTGTTGTTGTTGTTGTTGTAGTTATTATTATTATTATTATTATTATTATTATTATTATTATTATTGAGTAGTCTAATTTTTATCACATGCTTTAACTGCACTACCGAACGCAGATCTGTGTGCCTTGAATATGTGTTGTAGTTTGTTGTGGCGCTCTTAGTTTCACTGTAGGATGTGTGCGGTGTCTAGTAATGCTATTTTCTGTGTGTTATATACACTTGTTAAGTCCTGGAGTTTTTGCTATGTATTTGTCTGAATGCGTTTTTATCCTACCTAATGCGACTACTATGTTAGGAACTGTTTCTGTCTTTAGGCTCCACATTCGAGTTAGCTCTATTTCCAGATCTTTGTATTTTGAAAGTTTCTTCGTTTCTTTTAGAGAAAAATTGTCATCTGCTGGTATTGATACATCAATTAGAAAGCATTTTTTTCTTGATGATCTCTGACAACTGTAACCAGCCTATTGGCCTTAATTTCTCTATCTTGTTGTTGTTGTTGTTATTATTATTATTATTATTATTATTATTATTATTATTATTATTATTATTATTATTATTATTATTAAGGCGGCGTGCTTGCCGAATTGTTAGCACCCTTAAAGAAATGAAGCTAAACATTTTCTCTTACACTAACAATAGTGTCTAACAAGAACAACAGCAACAACAACAATAAAATTAATAAAAATAAAAATAGTAATGATAATAATAATAATAATAATAATAATAATAATAATAATAATAATAATAATAATAATAATATTAATAATAATAATATTAATAATAATAATAATAATAATAATAATAATTAGCTCTTCCGCTCTTTGACAGGTCATATTTTTCGTCCTCCATAGTATCCAACGATCACCCTCCTCACCAACCAAGCTTGATTGGGTTGCCAGTTTAGTCACCGACGACCCGCAGCAGGTTGTATTGGTAACATACATACATACAAACACACACACACACACACATACACACACACACGCACACACACACACACACATACACACACACACACATATATATATGTATATATATAATTTAGAGAAAAACCAACTATTAACAAATTCAACAATGAAAAATATAATCACTCTTCAGGTCTAAAGTAAATCATAAGAATAATAAAAATAATAAAAATAATAATAATAATAATAATAATAATAAAATCAATGTACGTATCTAATCTTATATTAAAATATCAAATAAATTGAGAAAAATACTTGTTTTAACAATAAATAATATAAAAATATTTAACAACATTACTTAAAATAGAAACATAACTTATCGAAGAATTTCTGTTAAACTAAAATTTCAAACGTAACACGAAGAACTTAGCGTTTATAAGAAATATATCGCGTGAAAATACGGCGTAAATAAAAAAAAATAAATAAATAGATAGGATATGTATTTAAACTGTTAAAATGACAAAATGTATTTTAGCTGTGAGAATAAGAAAAAAATTAACTGCAAAATTATAGTGTAAATACTCTAAAACTAAAAACATATATACATATGTTAAGCTAAATTTCTAAAATTAATCTATTTTCATTAAATTATTTATTTATTTAAAAAAGGACTTCTTAGTTTGATCCTATTCTAAATATGTAATACACCCAATATAATCTCGTGCTAATATACACATTTAACTACTACAAATTATATCTACAACAATTAGTATCATACAAATATACACAAATTAGTTAAACTTATATAAGTAATTTAACTTATGTCTACATTTAATTTTACATTCCTCTAGGGTATTAAAGAACTTTTTTATTATTAGTTAATATCTCCTAAAATTCATTAGTGCATAATAAACAAATAAATAATATTTTTCGATTATTTATTGTTAAAACAAGTATTATTCTATATTCATTTGATATTTTATTATATTTATTATATTTATTTGATATTTTATTATAAGATTAGATACGTACATTGATTTTATTATTTTTATTTTTATTATTCTTATAGTTTATTTTAGACCTGAAGAGTGACTATATTTTTAGATCGAATCGAATTTATTTTAAATATAGACACGAAACGCGCGCAGTCTTTTAATGTTATTTACTATTTATTGATTGCGTAATTTATTGATTTTTGGAACAGAGTTTTTGTGATATATTTGTTTTTCTAGATGTTTTGAATGACATTTTTCATTGTTGAATTTGTTAATAGTTGGTTTTTCTCTAAATTATATGTGTTGTATATTGGGAAATTTGATATAGAATTGCTAAATTGAATTTTCACTGTAAGTTTTTGAATCGTATTCCCTATTATTATTATCATTATTATTATTATTATTATTATTATTATTATTATTATTATTATTATTATTATTATTATTATTATTATTGTTATTATTATTCCCTATATTCCTCCTTTTCCATAATAATTCCTTATTTCGAACTCAAATATTTACCTCTATTTAACCATCTCACATCGTCTCTGATGAAAGGATATCCATAATGTCCCAGAAACAGCTGTAAAACTATATCTATATCTCTTTCCTTATAAATCTCCTGGAAACTCCTCACAACCTTGGCTTTGTTATCTCATTTTGTTTAATATATATATGAATGCTAATACAAGACCCACATTAGATTCCTCTCTCGTATCACTATCGAACCAAGAGTTTAACTACAGTCTGTCCATAGCACTTACTTTGCGTTACCTGCCACTCTTTGGGTCTTCTAGATACCAATACCGCTCATATATATATAAAGACAACCTGAAGATCTTCATTGATCAATTCTGGTCATGTGTTGGAAATGACAATATTGTAACAAGATTTTCTTGGGTCGTATTTTTTTACACGTGGTGGAAAGAACAGTCTAGTGCCACCCATTATTCTGCTATCTGTAGTAATTAGCACGTATGCCATATTAATGGACGTGCCTATGTTGTTTGAAGTATTCATCTAGCTTTACATTCACTCTCCCTCCATATATACTAACATCTCCCTAAGCCAGTTCTCACAAATGACATACTACAATAGGATGCAACTCTGTTGAAGACCACTCTGCTCCTAAATTAAAGACTCATTAGTGATAATTGCTACTAAATTTCTAATTAAAATTGGTGTTTTCTTGAGTTTGAAACGAACATATATCTATATATATATATATATAATTTAAATATAGGATAAAATCATTATAAGAATTTATCAAGTAGTTAGCGTGAAAAAACCTCATAAGGGAAAAGTGTATTAATTATTCCGTATAAATATATTTAGTTACATTAAGGGCATTACTATACATAAATGCCTCAAGCTAGGAGGGACTCTTAAAGTCAAAATTACCATAATAAACACATTTTACCGAACGCGAGGGAATGCAATGTGTTTGTTATAGTAGTTTTGACTTTAAGAATCCCTCCTAGCGTGAGGCATTTATGTATAGTAATGCCCTTAATATAAATAAATATATATATATACGGAATAATTAATAAATTTTTCCCTTATGAGGTTTTTTTCCTGCTAACTGCTTGATGAATTCTTATAAAGATTTTATCCCATATTTAAATTGTAAATTTAACCAGATTATATTCAGTGCTGAATTTTATTCTGAACAAACACGTGTACCGAGATGCAATTCCAAAAGCCCGCCTCTTACATAGATATATAGGTATAAACAATTTTTATGTACTACGCTGGATACATGGCGTGTTCGTCTGGTATGTTGATTTTTGTTTATTTTTATGGATCTTGACTATGCGTGTACTGAAGAGCAAAGAGTTCAGATTGTTCGCTGATTGCGAAATCATATGATATACCGTCACGTCTGATTTTAGGAGGCTCACTTATGTATATATATATATGTATATATATATGTATATATATATATGTATATATATGTATATGTATATATATATATATATATATATATATATATTTGGGGGAGACCCCCTTCGGTCATGAATGACCATGAGATTGCACCTAGAAAGTTATCCTCCGAGGCACAAGTCCAGGCAAGATTGTTTGTGAAAGGCTAGCAGTCGCCCATGCATACCAGCCTCCCCTTTCCACACCACTGATGTTATCCAAGGAAAAGGCAAAGGCCGATACAG
>NC_068981.1:131196499-131198119 GCF_001194135.2 Octopus bimaculoides
TTGTGTGCATGTGTGTGTATGTATATATACCTATGTGTGTGTGTCTTTGTGCCCGTGTTTGAGCCCCACCGCCGCATGACAACCGGTGTTGGTGTGTTTACGTCCCCATAACTTAGCTCTTCGGCATAAGTGACCAATAGAATAAGTACCAGGCTTAAAATATAAGTACTTCGGTTGATTCATTGAACTAAAAGTTCAAGACAGAGGCACAGCATGACCGCAGTGATATGACTGAAACAAGTAGAAGATAAAATGTACTGCTTATACTCTGTGTAGTGGAAACATGTTTCGGTTAGCGTAATAATAAATGTGAAATAAAAAGAAATAAATTATGAGTATGTACTAGTCTCCATATTCTCTACCGATCTTAATTATTGCAAATATACTCTCCAGATAATAATACTCTCCAGTGAAACGAACACAGATTTACTCATCGGAGGAATTTTACAGCGTGAGTGACAACTCCTAGTAGTCATAGATGTTAAATACTTACCATAACACAGAACATGAGTGAGACCTACCACGGTATGCGCCCGGGTAATATATCCCTCTAAACACACAGACACACATACACACACATATACATATAAGCAATGTAAGTATACGTGGCCCGTTGACGATTTTTTCTCTTCCTCCTTCTTTGGACTTTTCTCTTTCTTCTTTCCGACGAAAAGCTATGCTCGAAACGTTAAGCTCTCTCCTTTCACCGAGCGTCAAGCTAATACACTTCTTGTGCACGTCATCACGTTCATTATTTCTCTTTATATTTTCGTTTTTTTCGTTTTTTATCCGTTTATTTGAATTGTTTCTTTATTTGAATTGACTATATATACGTGGTCTGACCAATAAGTATCCGGATTGCTGCCATAGTAACGCCGCTAAATCACGCAGAGTAAAGCCACTTGGCACAGGTTGACCTTAACTTCTGCTATGCATGCGCATTAAGCTTTAACTACTATATATATATATATATATATATATATATATATATACACACACACACATTTATATACACATACACACACATATATATATATACGCACGCACACAATACATGTTTATATACACACACGTATATACATGTAAGTGGTCAGATCGATATATAGATATATAGATAGATAGATACATACATACATACATACATACATACATTCATACATATATATTGATATATACACGCACATATTCATATATGCGTGTGTATGTATAACTCCTCATATGTGTGTGTCTAGGTAATAATCTATATATGTATTGTGTATGAATGTACATTTGTATGTATGTATGTATGTTTGTATGTATGTATGTATGTATGTATGTATGCATGCATGTATGCATGTATGTATGTATGTATGTATGTGTGTATGTATGTATCTATGTATGTATGCATGTATGTATGTACGGGCACAGAATTTCAATTTTTAACTTACAACTTTATTGACAGTATTAAAAGTATGTGCATCTTTTTTTCTCAATTAATGTTCACAGCATTTATTCCTTTAGAAAAACATCATAAAACTCTCTCTTCCTCTCTCTCTCTCCCTCTGTATATATATATATATATACTTTATTTAAAAGCAGCAGAAATATAACAAAAAAACCGTTACTCTGAGTTTCACGTTC
>NC_068981.1:131198518-131200503 GCF_001194135.2 Octopus bimaculoides
ATATATATACATATATATATATATATATATATATATATACATGTATGTTTGTATGTGTGCGTGTGACGGTATACATATGTATGTGTCTGTATATGTACGTATCTATATATTTCAGTATATATGTGTATGTATAGAGATGCAAATATGTGTGTGTGCGTGTGTGCATGTGTGTGTTTGTATGTGTGTGTGTGCATGCGTGCGTGCGTGTGTGTATGTGTGCATATGTATGTAAGTATGTATAATTTTTGCTATAGAGCAAAATATAGATCAATGTTCCACGACTAGATACACATAGATACGCCAGTAACAGACATATTGGCATAAAATTAAACGATCAAACAAAATGATAGACACGTATATTAGTGTGCTTGTGTGTGTAACTTTTAGTGATGACCGAGTGTATATATGTGTGCCAATGTACTTAGACATATGTGTGTTTACATGCTTTTGTGTCTGTATGTGTGTACCTGTGCGGACGTGCAAACGTGGGAACATGTGTGATCGTCTGCTTCCCTATCGATGTATCATCTGCTCACAGACAAATTTAAGGTGAAGTCGAATTATTTAAAGTACTTTATAGAAAGAAAGAAAGAGGGAAGGAATTGATGTGAGGAATAGAAATACGAGAGAGAGAGGGGGGAGAGAAAGAAAAGTAGCATTGGAAGTGAGAGAAGGAGTGAAGAAAGAAAAGGAGGGTTACTAAGTAAGAAAGAAGTTACGGGAGAGAAGAGAAAAGGTATGAAATATTTTAGAGTGTGAATAAACAAGGTTATAAGGAGAAAAGAAAGAGAGGACGAGAGAGAGAGAGAGAGAAAAGTGAGAAGAGGGGAAAAAGAGAGACAAGGTAGTGGGAATGAACGAAATATGTGAGAAATAGAGGGGGGAAAATCTTTATATTTGAAAGAGAGAGAGAGAGAGAGAGAGAGAGAGAGAGAGAGAGAGAGAGAGAAAGAGAGAGAGAGAAAGAATGAGGGGTTTGATTTGAGGTTGAGAAAGATTCATTTATACGTACTTATACTCACAGTTATATGTATGTATGTATGTATGTATGTGCATATATATATATATATATATATATACACATATGTATGGATATATACACACACACACACAATATACATACATACATACATTCACATACATGCTTCATTTTTGTATATGCATGTATGTATGTGTGTATGAGTGTGTGTATGTATATATATATAGATAGATAGATAGATAGATAGATAGATAGATAGATAGATAGATAGATATGCATACACACATATACATACATACATAAGCATATACATACACATCGTGTGTATGTAGTAAAGAGAGAGGTAGGAGGAAATATGATGAAAGTGTGGGGGTGAGAATGAATGAGGAGTTATGAAAGAGACGAAGAAGAAAGGGAAAGTAGACAAACAGACAGAAAGTGACAGAGAAGATGAGGAAGTAGGGGGGGAGCAGAAGTTAAACAAGAGAGTGAAAAAGTGAGGAGACAGAGAACGAAGGAAAGTATAATGTGAGAAAGAAGAAAGAGATGGAAAGAAGGCAATGCGAGAGAGGTGGGGAGAGATGCCTAGAGGGAAAAAGGTGAAAGGTAGGAAATAGAAATAAGGGGGTTGAGTGGAAACGGGAGGGCAGAGGAAGAGAGACATGCAAGGATGTATGATTTAATATATATATATATATATAAAATATATAGTTTTAGGGAAAATAACCACACGATGTGTATGTATATGCTTATGTATGTATGTATATGTGTGTATGCATATATCTATCTATCTATCTATCTATCTATCTATCTATCTATCTATCTATCTATATATATATATATATATATACACACTCATACACACATACATACATGCATATACAAAAATGAAGTATGTATGTGAATGTATGTATGTATGTATATAACTAAATATATATAAATATATATAATTAATTGAGTTTTTACCTGTAATTTTGGATTTTGTCCCTAATATTGTTATATATAT
>NC_068981.1:131200884-131202727 GCF_001194135.2 Octopus bimaculoides
TCTCTCTCTCTCTCTCTCTCTTCGATGCAGGCTTAATGGTATTATCATCACTCATTCATTCACCGAGGAAACATCTATTTAGTAAAGCTCGCCCTGCAAGAATTAGCAGCTAAATGTCCCCTGAAATTACGTCATATCTTATTCCATAAGAAAGAAAAAAAGAAACGAGAAGTCACTTCTTTGACAATGTAGTGTTTGGGTCATCCATTGTCTACTTCGTGTTTATGTGGACAATGGATGCACACAAAGACGAGATAGTCAAGGCTGGGACATCTTTGTTCATAGTTCGGTTTGTTCAGATTGAATATTATACGTGTTCACAACCATTTCACTCAACCCACCCTCCCACTCATTCACTCACTTACCCTCTATCTCTTTGAAATGTTCGTCCTTTCTTTCACGTATATACTTCGTTTACTCACCCAACTAACCATTCACTAACTCCCTTTCTAACCAATATTCCCTCCCTTCCAATTCGACCACTCATCTTTCAAATAAACTCACCCATTCAATTAGTTTTCTTTTTCAAATCAACCTACTACTGAACCGCACGCTCACTCACTCTTTTAGCATCTCCGGAACTTAGTTCTTTTCCCATATTAATCGCTCCCTTATACTTAATGTTTCACCAACTGTGACTATACGTGGCTCTGTTTCCTTATTTGGCCTCCTACCAACCCAATCATTGTCAACAAACTGGAATTCGTTCTATTCTTTCCGATCATATATCCAGTTTACTCAGTTACAGACACCACTCAAAGAACAGTCAACACTTTAGCAGCTTTACGAAGTTCTCGCGCAGGCGTGGTTGTGCGGTAAGAATATTGCTGCCCAACCACATGGTTCCGTGTTCAGTCTCACTGCGTGGCACCTTGGGCAAGTATCTTCTACTATAGCCTCGGGCCGACCAAATCCTTGTGAATGGATTTAGAAGACAGAAACTGAAAGAAGCTCGTCATATATATGCATATATTTGTGTGTCTGTGTTTGTTCCCCACACCATCGATTGACAACCACTGATGGTGGTGTGTTTACGTCCCCGTAACTTAGCGGTTCGTCGAAAGAGACCGATAGAATAAGTACTAGGCTTACAAAGAATAAGGCCTGGGGTCGATGTGTTCGACTAAAGGCGGTGCTCCAGCATGGCCACAGTCAAATGACTGAAGCAGGTGAAAGAATATAAATATATATACAGAAATAAATCTTTTATTCTCAAACGCGTGATAATTCTAATAAAATAGCATGAACAGGATAAATTATCCATACATTGCAGAAAAATACGTTACGACCAGCCTTGAGACTCGAACTCACATCCCTGTGATTACGCATCAAGATTTTTACTATTAGGCTAATCTTCCCAGTAACGAATTCTTCTGCAATTTTAGAACTTATAAATTTAGCTTCATAAGACGCCAACGTTAAATTCAACTTATGATGAAAGTAAACAAACAGAGTTTGTTTCAGAAGCGTTGAGGTGTATTGAAGGATACAGAAATAAATCTTTTATTCTCAAACGCGTGATAATGGTAATAAAATAGCGTGAACAAATTAAATATTCATACATTGCAGAAAGATACGTTACCGGCCAGCCTTGAGACACGAACTCACATACCTGTTATTACGCGTTAAGTGCTTTACCATTAAGCTAAACTGCTCAGTAACGAATTCATCTGCAATTTTAGAACTTAAGTTCTAAAATTGCAGGAGAATTCGTTACTGGCCAAATCAAGTTCAAATCTCTTGAGCACTTCAAAGTATATTCCATATAGAGAACATCTGTTTCTCACCTATATATATATATATATATATATATATATATATATATATATATATATATATATAT
>NC_068981.1:131203455-131204218 GCF_001194135.2 Octopus bimaculoides
AAACTTCCATGTACCTGGTATTAGTAGCTGGTACGAGTTTACATCACTACTGACTGAAATAGTCGAACACGTAATTCTCAATGATGAGATAAAAGAGACAAGACATTCACACCCATAGCCATACTAAATGAGTTGTATCTTTTACATCAACTCGCACCAAACCGGATATATATCATATGAATCTGAGTTTTCATGTGTGAAGAGCTGATATTGTACTCTCCGTTGATTCATCATCATCATCATCGTCGTCGTCGTCGTCATCATCATCATCATCATCGTCGTCGTCGTCGTCGTCATCATCATCATCATCATCATCATCGTTATCATCAATATCAAACTCTGGATATTACAGTCTCGAGTCCTAGGACACATAGGAATGATAACCCGATTTCCGATTTCCACGAGTGACCAAAATCACAACATTTCCCCTAAACAGGATGTTAGTGAGTCGTAGGGTTACACATTTACTACTGAGTCGACTGGGACAACGTGAAATAACATGTTTTTCTAAAGAACACAACACACCGCCGGCCCGGAAATAGAAACCACGATCTAGCAGGCAATACTATAACCACTAAGCCACGCACCTTCACGTCCAGAAATTACACGAATCTATATTGATTTTAAATTTTGGTACAAGGCTAGCAATTTGGGGGGAAGGGGCTAGTCGGTTACATCGACCCCAGTGCGCGACTGGTACTAATTATACCGATCCCCGAAAAGATGAAAGGCAAAGTCGACCTCGGCAGAATTTGAATTCAGA
>NC_068981.1:131204318-131208525 GCF_001194135.2 Octopus bimaculoides
AAAAAAAAAAAGAAGAAACAATAAAAGATAAATATGGTGCAACTAGTTTCGTTCTACTTTTATTTTTATATGCAAATGCATCAATTGTTGACTAATTTGACCTCTTAAGAACCTGAAATTCTTTCATACATCAGTTAAGTACTGGCATTATTGATGTTTCCATACTACATTCAAAACGTGAATCATTCTGAGAAATTGTTTTCTGAAGAACAATGATGCTTTTCGATTTTTCTGTGGTAAAACTCGATTGTGGGGTGTCTTCATTTGCATTTTTGCTAACTTTTTAGAGCGTCATAAATTTGACGCTCGTCATCAGCATATAATTTAGCCTAGATAAAATTTCCATCGACCGCCTCAAATCTCACTTCCTGTGCAATTTGTACAAATGAATTGCACTATTGAAACTGTTTCATCCTGTATACTATGATCTTCTTGAATCTCATTTGGATACAGTTTTTTTTAAACTCCCGTGAAATATGTACGTTTATCTTAATGCGTTTCTTTAAAATTTTTATTTCTTGCATATTGTTAATTTTTCAGAATTTTTAGATGGATTAATATCTAACTAGTTTAAAATATCTTCTTTGGTAATATGCTTTGAGAATGGAATTAACTCCCTGTAGTTGCAAAACTGTGTTTGATGGAATGAAGCTGTTCGAGCCTCTGGAAAGAATCAAAATTTCAAGGCATTTAAGAAGTGCTGTGCAAAAGCAGAAGTGTTTTAGGCTCGAAATTATTCTTCTCATAATAAATTTTACAGTAGGACTAAAATCTTCAACCAAATATTCAGTAATCGAATCTTACGTAACTAGAACCTTCCATATGACAGGAACATGTGAGTGACTGGCTGCCTTCTTTTGAACGCATAAATATATCAACGTGAGGGTTACTGTAAAGAGGTGGGTTTAAAAAAAACGAAAAATTTGCAAGCACTTTTCATTACACTTGGACTGATGGTAGTCTCTCGTAGTCTGACAGTTCTGCAATTGTTTGCTGAACAAACAAGGCTTTGGTCGGCCCGAGGCTATAAAACAAGATACTTACCCAAGGTACCACGCAGTAGGACTGAACTCGGAACATTGGAGTTAGGAATCAATCTTTTTACCACACAGTTATGCCTGGATATTTATTTCTAATTACTGTACTTTAAGGATTTGAGAAATTGCTACACTAGTAGTACTATGTATAACGAGGAGCAGACACGTAAAAATGTAAAAGTTAAATGAAGTGTGACTGATTGATTGTTTTATTTTCAATACAAAAGAAAAAACAAAAGTAACACGAGGTTTCCTTATGAGGTAAACATTTAGGCGAGAAATTTAAGCGCGAGGTTTTATTGATATTTACGTCATTTTGGCTGCAAATTGAAGTATTGGAATATATATACGCGTGTGTATGTGTGTGCGTGTGTGTGCGTGTGTGTGTATGTGAGGGTGCGTAGATATACAGGGTGCGAAGAATAAATTGTCGTCTAAATTTCGCAAAAATGAAAGTAGCATTGACATCTCATTTTAACAGATATATTTACCCAAATTACATAAAAAATCTTGAAATACTGAAGAGTAAATTTATTCAATCAAACCGTCATTGGCTTCAACCACGGCCTCCAGACGACTTAGGAATCTCCTGCAATTCTTCTGGCTGGTGAATGCTGCCATTATTCTTGCCTTCAGTTCATCTTTGGTGTTACAAGGGGTTTTGTTGGTCTCTCGCTCAGCTGCGCCCCGCACATAATAATCAAGGGGGCAGCAGTCTGGGGAGTTAGGTGGGCAGATCTTAGAGGTGGTGTGGACGCAGAACTTGTCTGATAGCTATGACTGGGTTTTCCTGCCTGTGTGGCACGGTGCCGAGTCCTGTTGCCAGACGACATAGGGTGTTCCAGCAGCCACCCTCTTGACCCAAGGCAGCACTATCTCCTTCAGGCACTTAATGTAGGCCTCCCTGTTGAGTGTGAGGTCGTGTGGGAAGATGAATGGAGGCATAACGTCGCCATCACTAGTGATCACTCAAAACACCATGATGTTGACTGGATGTTTGATTTTTATCACTCTCGGTACATGTTTTGGGGACAAGGCAAGCCAACAGTTGTTCTGTGTGTTTACCATCTGATCCTGACAGAAATTTTTCTCGTCTGAGAAAAACCCAAGCATGTTCAGTTGGAGGAGGAGGTGTTTGAGCTTGTTCAAAAGCTTTGTGGCGCGGTTTTTCCTCTTGTCCTTGTTGGCTTGGGCTAAAAAAAATGGTCCTTTCTCATTTTGTACGAGGAATACCGAATGCTTTCATGTACTGCCTGCCTGATAAGAAACTCAGACACTCCCATGTCCCTGGCGATGAACCTGATTGACTTGGAGTGAGTTTTTCAAGCTGTCGTAACTTCATAATCACCATTAGACTCATCCAACTCTTTCCGAATCCTCTGTACTGTCCTCAGACTGACACCAAAACACCCTGAAATGTTCGTATTGGAACTTCCAACGCAAATAACAAGCAGTACAGCATGCCGTTTCCAAATTTCTGGCTGAGTGAATTGCATCATAGTGCTGTTTTAGCCATAATAACAAGAAAAAACATACAGAGACCCAACAAATGTTTTGTTTATGTTTTAATATACCAAGGTAAGTATCTTTAAGAGGTAAGAGAAATAAGATAATAGCCCTTTTTTCGTTACGATGGTAACGAGCAATATTAGAAAATAAGCCATAACACCTCGAAAAACGATACAGGCACCACACTAAAGTTATTGATTGAGCGTCTGTGATGACGATGGTGTGTTACTAAACTCTCTGGTCCGAGTTTGGATGAGCGAGCGTCGTGTCAATAGCGTCGAGGTACAATCTTTTTCAGCCGTATTTTCGACCTTATTGCAAGCTTCACCGATTCTTCTTAACCAACTTTTTCGAATTACAGACATCGAGACAAAGAAAATGATATACTAACCTCGAAAATGGCCAGGATAGCACTTACGACACTCTGTTACTAAATGCTTCATTTATTACAATAAAAGCATTTATTACTCAAAATTGCCGCCCTTATGAGCAATTACTGCCTCCACACGAGAACGAAAAACTTTTGCAGCTGCTGCAACTTCCGCCTTTTTGATTTTGTGTGTCGCACACATGATGCAGGTCTTCAAACTGTTGACACTCGAGTATGGTGAAGCATTGGTCCTTGCTAGAAGTACAACCCATTAAAAGTAATCGAGGAAGTTGAAATCTTGGTTATTACTGAGCCAGATGGTGACCCTTACAAAAAATGGTAATTTCTCACCAAGGAAGGCCTGTGTTGATTTTGACCCATGGCATAGTGCAGAACCCTGGATAAGTATCACATTGTCAAGCCCAAACTTCTGCTCCATCCAAGTTTACAGAGAGTTTTTTTAAGATGTCGAAATCTCTTTTGTGCCCATCTTCAAGCCAGACTCAATGAAACGTGGATCTATGACAATTCCATCACTCGCCACGACTCCAAATACCATTACAATGGCAGGATTCTTAGTCTCAAACACAGTGGGGATGTCAAAAGTGTTGTATGCAATCACTCGAGAATTTCTGTGATTCACCTCAGCGACCACATTGAACTTCTCGTCCACAAACACGAGAGTTTTTCCTGCACCTTGACGCTTGATAAATGA
This sequence comes from Octopus bimaculoides, assembly GCF_001194135.2. Lineage (NCBI taxonomy): Eukaryota > Metazoa > Mollusca > Cephalopoda > Octopoda > Octopodidae > Octopus > Octopus bimaculoides. Next base: position 131,207,950 of record NC_068981.1, read on the forward strand.
CAGAAGCTTTGGGCATTTCTCGGCTCTGATTGCTTTAGCCTTGACAGTTGGAAGCCGACAGCGTCGTTGAACATAGATAGTCATGCCAAGGTTCCTGTTCACTAATCTGGACGCCGTGGAAAGGGACACATTACGTTTCTTTGTAAGAGTTGTCATGGGTTGTGGAAGAGTTGTGGGATGGGTTGGCTTCAATCGAGCGTTTGAGGCCAGCGAGAAACTTTGGATTGCGTTTGGATTTACTTCGAGTCTTGCGTCCTTTTCTATCAATTTTTCTCTCTTCTTTAAATGCGATAAACTGTTGCGTTTGAAAGTTTCTTCAACTTTCCAAAACAGCAATGGCGAAACGATTCTCTTGTTCCATGACTTTCTGTTGTCGAATCAGTTCGCAGTTCGCTATTTACCTGAAAAATAAAGAAGAGGGTTAGATTTTCAAGCAAGCAAGGTTTTGTCAAAAAATGAAATGTTAAACCCACTAAGCCAAGTGCTTAAATTTAGTCTTAATCTATCTGCAAGACCCTGTGTGTGTGTGTGTGTGTGTGTGTGTGTGTATGTGTGTGTGTGTGTGTGTGTGTGTGT
>NC_068981.1:131208691-131209615 GCF_001194135.2 Octopus bimaculoides
ATATTTATATGCTATCCTTTATACCTTTAGACACACACACACACACACACACACACACACACACACACACACATACACACACATGCCCTTATATGTCATATATGATATATATGGGTATGTGTGTATGCATATATATATATATATATATCTGTCTATACACACACACATTCGCACATACATGCAAAAAGACGCACACTCATATTCTACGAGGAGACCAACCATGTGAATAAATGTCTTTTTTTTTTTTGGTATCTTGCATTATTTTATCTCTTCCCCTTACCTCTTTCCTTTTATTTGTCTATTCTTTTTCTGTTTTCTTTTCAAAACGCTGGTTTAGGCTTACATCTGCCGCATAAGTCGACCCCGCAAACACCCAGTCGTCGGCTCATATATTTGATAATCATCTCTCAACAGTCATTCCTACCGATAGTACTGTACATTGTTGTGAATTATCCTCATACCGATCAACAAGGTAACGTCTGATAGCATCTTGACACAAAAGCTGATTATGTTATGCAAAGTCTTCCACTGAAATGTGATATAATCGACATTTTCAGTCCCATCTTCTGAGGATTAACGACATCTCTGCCTGTCTTTTTTTCGTATGTATGTGCCTGACTGGAGGCGCAATGGCCCAGTGGTTAGGGCAGCGGACTCGCGGTCATAGGATCGCGGTTTCGATTCCCAGACCGGGCGTTGTGAGTGTTTATTGGGCAAAAACACCTAAAGCTCCACGTGGCTCCGGCAGGGGATGGTGGCGAACCCTACTGTACTCTTTCACCACAACTTTCTCTCACTCTTTTTTCCTGTTTCTGTTGTGCCTGTAATTCAAAGGGTCAGCCTTGTCACACTGTGTCACGCTGATTATCCCCCGAGAACTACGTTAAGGATACACGTGTCTGTGGAGTGCTCAGCCACTTGCAC
>NC_068981.1:131211504-131212535 GCF_001194135.2 Octopus bimaculoides
GGTTGTGGTGGTGGTGGTGGTGGTGGCGGCGGCGGCGGCGGTGGAATGACCCTAAACCTTAAGATATACGATACGATAACGTTATAGATCTAAACATATATCCTTTACCATTCGAGGGATATTATATCTAAAGTTGTTGATGATATATAGTCGAAAGAGATAGACTGAAAGAGACAGAGACAGAGACAGAGAGAGACAGAGAGAGACAAAGTGACAGAGAGACAGAGAGACAGAGAGACGTATGTATGTATATATGTAATGTTTGCGCTTATTTATTCCTATTATGCGCTCAACGATTGTCATAGATCCTTGCATGAGATATCTTGAAATGGAGATCAGTTCAACTCAATTATGATTCTGGTGCACCTAGGAAAATCATGAACATCGCACAGACTTTTTTGTGCCATTGAAATCGATACACGTGTATGTATATATGTGTATGAGTAGGTGTATATGGGCAATTTCATATTACACGCTGTGTGTATTGGTCTATGTGTAAGTGGATATAACGTGTGTGTTGCCGGTGTCTGTATTGATGTGTCCATTGATATCACATGTCACATGAATGTATTCGTCATTGTATGTGTATATGTGTGTGTGCGTGTGTGTGTATGTATGCGTGTGTGTGTGTGTGTGCATGCGTGTGTGTATGTGTGAATTTACATTACATTACATGCATATGTGTGTAAGTTGACGTTGCCTGTTGCATGTGTATGTGTGTTTGTAAGTTTGCTTTACACGTTATATATATATATGTGTGTGTGTGTGTGTGTGTGTCTATATATACATATATATATATATATATATATATATATATAAAAATTTAATAAATGGAGTAATACGCATATGTTAAATGAATTCTTTTATTTTTGACATATGTTTCGAGGATTACAAGTGGTTCCTTCCAAAGGAATAAGTGATGTTGATAAAGATGTAATCTTCTCTTCAGGGAAATACATAGGAACCAACTTAACCGTAAGACATTTTAACCGAATGTGATAACTGTGAGAAGAGAAGATTGCTACCTATCT
>NC_068981.1:131213441-131215865 GCF_001194135.2 Octopus bimaculoides
TATATATATATGGATAATAACAACAAATGGAGCAAAACGCATGTCGATGAAAGTTCCTTTAATTCCTACATATATGTTTCGAAGCAAGTGAGGGCCATTTCACAAAAAAAGAAAGGGCTGCTGGAAACATCTTGTTTTTTAGTGTAATTTTGCTACCCCTGGTAACCATTAACGTATTCAAATTATCGAAAGTTTTAATAACTGAGATAATATTAATATACATAAAATAATATAATATATATATATATCAATGTAGGTTGCAAAAACACACACATATATGCACATACCTTTACAAATGTGTGTGTGTGGAGTATGTATGTGTGTGTGTAGACACACACACATATATACACATATATTCTCTTACAAGTCTCTGTGTGTGTGTATGTGTGTGTCAAAAGATACATGTATAAGCTGCAGTTCAATGTTATATGTATGTTTTAGTGAATGTCTCACGTCACATAATATTTTACAATGCCATGCGACATCGGTCATGCTGGAGCAACACCGTGAAAATATCATTTTCTAACAGAATCTATCCCCAACCCCACAGTAAGGATCGAACTCACAAACCCTGGTTTACAAGACCAGTGCTCTAATCACTGAGCTGCATGTTACGTATAGGTACTTGTTACCTGATTTTATATACTATATGTATGTGTGTCCTTGTAAAGTTGACGCTACATGTTAAGAATATATGTTTCTGTAAATCGATGATTCATGCTGCACGTACGTGTGCTTGTGCAGGTTACTGTTGCATGTTTGGTAAAGCAGAGGTTGGCAGAGATGCATTATAGCTGTCATAGACCGACTCCGCGTTTCTTGTCCTTCATATCCATAGTTGATTGTGTACCTTATTTACAACATGAAAAAACACAGTTAGAGGACCTAACAGAGAAGTCTGTACGTGGTTACTAGATCAGCGAGAAACGGTAGCCAAATGTTCATTAAATCACATCCAGCCAGCTTAGAAATAGAAACCTTGTTCAACGATCAGGACCACGAGGACCATCTAGTAAACCTTAAGGACGACTGAGGATTTGTGTGGCAACTTTGTTTAACATAGGAGTGTTGTGCACCGTTAACCTCACTCTCTCGTCTGTGACCATCTTCACTCCAGTCACAAAACCAAGTCAGGACGACTAGAGATGAAGATGGATGTAGTGGATGACAAAGATGTCTTACTTGCCTCATCTTACCGTCTGCATTTCACAATGCATTGCTACAGCTGCCTTCCCCTCTGTTGAACTATCGTGGTTTTTTTCCACAGATTCCGCCGGTTCTAGTCTTCATATACATAGATAGGCAAGTCCTAATATGCTAATTAGCCTATATCTGGAACCCTGACAGGGACTACTACTATACTACGGTGAGAGTAAACCTGGGGACAATAATAGTTAAAATGTTCGTCGCTACGTACTGAGTTCAAATTCCGCCGAGGGTTAGCTTTACCTTTCATCCTTTCAGGGTTGAAAAAATAAGTACCAGCTGAACACTGGGGTAGATGTAATCGACTAAACCCGTTCCCAGAAATTCCTGGCATTGTGCCAAAATATGAAACCAATAATAGCTAAAAGGTGGTTCCAGACTCCTCAAAACCCAGAAACCCTCGCACCAGGACCACGCTACCAGATGCAGTTTAAGATAGAAAATGAGGGATATAAATAACACATTGATGAATGGTAGTCCTAGATATAACAAAGAACGGAATGATCACGACTGAAAAAACCTTTGATCGTCTGTCTGAACGATAAAAGCTTCTTCTATTGACTTCAACATGTACTGACATGACAAGAGACGCGTCGTACAAGGTGTTAATTATAGATTTTCTTTAGTACTGTTTCAATGATTATGCTTTTCAAAGCTAAAAATATAGAACTGGAACTACTACCTTCCTCAGTCAATTCTGTGATCGTTCGAGGTTTTCATTTTCACCTGATCTTGAAGTTTCGATCGAGATTCCCAACCGTAATTTCTTGCATGAATCAGTCTGGGAGACGTCAGTATCAACTCGCTAATCCGATCCTAGTAACTGGCCTGGGATTAAGCGAAGACAAGAGTCGTCTAAGTTTTGTGTTTCATTGCTACCACATAGAAATCAGAATTTCAAGTTTATTTCCAATGTAATTATTTCAATTTATTGATTGGGGTTTCGATTCGGAGTAATTCTTCCAGAAGCTAGTATACTCGTACATCTCAGGAATACGAAAACCAGTAAAAAAAAACGCATTGTAGTTTTGCTGCATATACTGTATAACAACTGTTTTCTGACTTTATTCAAAGAAGATTCCGTTTGTAGTACGGACACGGAGACACACACGTGCACACGCACATACACACACACACGCACACGCACACAGTCTCTCTCCACATGTGTGTGTGTGTGTGTGTGTGTGTGTGTGTGTGTGTGTGTGTGTGTGTGTGTGT
>NC_068981.1:131216776-131218118 GCF_001194135.2 Octopus bimaculoides
TGAATGAAATAAACATGAAATGAAAAAATCGTATAAATAAAAGGGCGTTACTACAGATGGATACGCCCCCGACTTTGTTGCCTCATAACATCTAGAAAAATGGATACTTTTTAACGAAATTTTCTACAAACACCGTTTAGATGTTGTGGCTTCAGAGTATATAGGGATTTGTGGGAAAGAATTTTTGCGAAGGGGTGCAGAGAGGAGTATTGGAAAATTCCCATGATCTGACTTGTTTCCCTCATAACTTTCAGGAAAATGGGTATCATTTAATGAAAATTTATACAAATACCTTTCAAATGGTATAGATTACGATTATAAAGAAATTTGTGGGGAAAATGTTTTCGGGGATTTTCCCCGTTTTGTTTAAACCAGAGCCTTCGAAATGATGGAGTGGGTTGGCATCTTTGTATGAAAAAAGTTTTCAAAACTCTTCTTTTTTACAACCCCCTCCCTCATCATCCTACTCCGGACTTATTTTGGCCAATTTTTCTTTTTGTACTTCAAACCCATGGGAAGAGTATTTTTGGTAAAAATTTTTTATAAAATTGTTAATATTTTCAGACAGAAAATTGAGTGATTTAAGGGCGATTTGGCTGTTGTATCTAGCACATCCAAAGACAACTCTTCTCGTTTCTTTATTACTCTTACATGTATTGATGTTTTTCAATATTTTTCTCCATAAATACATTTATATGCTATAAAAAAGAAAATTTGAGAAATTATGAATTTTTTGCAACCCCTCTCCCTGCCCCTGATTGTTTCTGTTTAGAAATTAAAATATTTCAGAGCTTGAGAAGGCTATTGCTGGCATTTATCCACAGTGAATTTTAAAAAATTACGGAGATGTACTTGCATAGCAAGTGACTTGATCTAAGATTGTGTGCTGAAACAAAAACAATTACAGCATGGAAGATGTTTGTAAGTCATTCAAGAACACACAAAAACAGTTTCACTTCAACATTTAAGTTTCATTTGTATCAAAATATTTTCGTCGCTTTGAAACCGCGACCTCTTCACTGACAAAACTTCACAAAAGTGATGCAGCATGAAGTTTTGTCAGTGAACAGGTCGCGGTTTCAAAGCGACAAAAATATTTTAACACAAATGAAATTTAAATGTTGAAGTGAAACTGTTTTTGTGTGTTCTTGAATGGTTTACAAACATCTTCCACGCTGTAATTGCTGTTGATTAAAAAAAAAAGAGTTATGTAAAGGGTAATTCATTCTAATAACATACTTTTCGGTTAGAAAATGTTTTTTCTTACACACACACACACGGCTTCGCTTGATTCAGGTGGGGGTAAAAATTTAGACTACAATTTATTGTTTTTCTTCCACCA
>NC_068981.1:131219173-131224557 GCF_001194135.2 Octopus bimaculoides
ATATATATATATATATATATATACGAATATACGACGGGCTTCCTCCAGTTTCCTTCTACCAAATCCACTCACAAGGTTTTAAGCAGGAGACACTCGCCCAAGACGCCACGCAGTAAGACTGAACCTGGAACCATGTGGTTGGGAAGCAAATGTCCTACTACACAGTCATGCCTGCGCCTACTATATATACACTCTATAATAATCAAGGATAAAATGTATATAGGATTTTATCAAGTAGCTAGCATGTAAAAACCAATCTAGGTAAAAATTAATACAAAGTATTTAATTTTATAAATATAATTATAAAATTATAAGGGCAAATACCGAGTAATGCCACATGTGTGTGTGTGTGTGTCTGAAAATAGAGACAAAGATGCACGTAAAATACTTATTACATATCAATATCTGTTTGTCACTTTGTGTGTGTGCGCGCGTGTGTAAACAAGAAAATTCCGTTAAAGGAAATATAACAGTAGTCCCTTCAACAGTTTGTGCCAATGATATCGGATAAATAATTACCAAAATATGACATAACGATAATTGAATTATGGAATACGTCAATGGTCGCTTCCAATTTCAATCTTATAATATATTATTATAATGTTTGCTATGCATGGAAATGATAATATAAATAGGATGAATTACGTACAATCGGATACGCAGTAATTGATACAGGAAGAAATTTTTAATATATAATCATTTCTACGATAGGAACAGGACATGAAATTTTTGGGGAGGGGCTAGTTGATTGCATACTTATTTTATCGGCCACGAAAGATAAATTGGAAAGTCGACCTTGGCGAAATTTGAACACAGAACGAACGAAATGCTGTCGGGCATTTTGCCCCTCGTGCCAACGATTTTGCCGACGCGCCGCTTTTAATACAAGATATATATAACGACTATAAATTGTTATCTTCGTTCTCTAATTGGTGATAGCAAGTATCGTACCGTTGCTGGTGCTGCCTGGTAGATTTGTGGTATATGTTATCAGTTGTCGACAATAACTGTCAATCATCGTCAGCGAGTGGATACGACAGTGGTTGTGAACAAATTTTGTCACTAGTCATCGAATACGTCCAATATACAAGGCCGTGCTGAAAAGTTCCTGGTTTTAAGGGTGTCACGAAAGACCTGGTTCAAGGCCCAACATTCCGAGTTCGTTTATAGGGCTTAGAAAAACTGACGGAACACTGCAATAAGTGCGTGAATCTGCGAGGAGAATACCTCGAATAAAATCATAATTAATTGATACTCTTCTATTTTCTTTTACACAAAGCCAGGAATTCTTCAGCACCCCTCCTATATAGATACATACATACATACATACATACATACATACATACATACATACATACATACGTACATACGTACGAACAAACATACATACATACATACGTACGCACAAACGTACGTACATACATACATATAATATACATATATGCACACATACATATCTACTACATATGTGGGAAATTCTGTCTTTGGGTGTGTTTGTGGAGTTGTTAGCTAGCCCCAACATCGTTTTATCGATTTTGATGAAACTTGACACGTAGAACTCCTGTCTGGAAACCTCATGGCATACTCAGATTGTTGAAAAATTCGATAATAGGAACCCCTGGAAGGGATCCTTATATATAGCCAAGGGAAATAACCCATTCATTTTCCTAAAAATGAAATTGAGTATGCTTATTTTTTAGTATTTCAACTGTTAGAGTTATTTTCGCAATTTATTTTGTTTCAGGGAAAGTTGAAAGTTTACCTGCAATTTGGGTCTCAGCCATAAACCAGCATGTCTCGGAATATTTACACTTACATCCCCGAAATAGATTTTCAGAATTTACCATATAAAAATGATATTTGAAAAAATGGCGTTTCTTTTGCGGTTCAATGTATATATATATATGTGTGTGTGTGTGTGTGTGTGTGTGTGTGTGTGTGTGTGTGTGTGTGTGTGTGTGTGTGTGTGTATGTGTGTATGTATGTATGTATGTATGCATGTATGTATATATATATATATATATGTACGAGGGGTGTTGAAAAAGTTCCTCGCCTTAAGGGTATCGCAAAAGGCCAGGTTGGAGGCCCAAGCTATTGAGTCCTTTTACAGAGCTTAGGAAAAAATGAAGGACTGCTACAATAAGTGTGTGAATCTGAGGAGAATTCGTTGAATAAAATCATCATTAACTTGTATTTTCTCTTGTTATACAAGGGAAAACTCTTGTATTTTCTCTTAACCAAAGCCAGGAAATTTTTAGCATCCCCTTGTATGTCAGGTCGGCAATGGTGTAGGGCAATCAGGTATTAGAAATTGATTGTGGTGTCGTTTCTTTTGATCCTTATATGTTTGAATCAAGCACTGCGCTGAACCGAGTTTCTTTGTAATTATAACACGCATCAATTTTGTTTTGTTAATCCCTGACCAAGTCCGATCGTCCACTTTTAAATTATTTGAACCTTTTGTCGCTTTGCGCTCCATTTGATCATGATTTGGCGACACTGATTTTCCATCCAATGCTGGAAATAATGCAGAACGAAATGAGAATAAAAGTTGATGGGCTTTCTACAAATGAATGATTTTTCATGATATGCATTCCGATATTTCTTGTTTGAACATTTAAACAAAACGCTCTGCTTCACCGTTTGAAGCCGAATGAAATACAAGTGACGTCAAATAGTGAATGCCAATTTGATTACCAAATTGTTTAAATCTAAATGACGTGAGTTCCGTTGTTAGATATAATTCTTTCGGATTGTTTTCGCTGGTGGGAATTTTATAGGTTATTATTAAGAATGTTTTGTTAGTAGTTGTTAATGATGTCAATGAAAAATATGGAAATTTCGAGAACGAATAATTGATAATAATCACATTTTATTGTAAATTGGTCCGGTGAATGTTCCTTATGTTCTGGTTGTTTTGTCTTGTTTTCCAAGTGTATTAGCAACTGATTGATAATTCGGCATGATTTGTTTTCACAGCCGACTGCCATGAGCGTATCTATATCAAATTGTACTGTCGTCTTGTAGCAATATCTACGAACCATTTGTTACATTCTGACCAAATCACAATGAACTTCATGGAGTTGAAGCAGAAATTTATTTTGTGATATTTTCGGAATAATTACTCTTGGAAAATTGAACTGCTAAACTAATAAATTATTGTGTTAATTACATCACGTATTTTATTTTAACCAATACTCTTTTCAATATTTTTTTCCAGTCGACTATTTTCGATGAATTGTTTAATACAAATAATATTGATAGCAGACTTTATGGCTCACCCAATTTCTTTAGTAGCAATCGGCATTTTATCGAAACTTTCATCAACAATTTGTTATCCAGAGTATGATTCTTATGATTTTCATCAAAATCATAAACGTATCCGACTGGCAGTCTTGATAACGCATCAGCATTTTGTGTTGCGTCGAAGCGTTATACCACACTCTATAACGCCAATGACATGACCAAACGCTAAAATCACTATGACGAAAGTACCGGTATATTTTTATCCGGTTGGAATATGTGAATTATTATCTTGTAATCGGTGATAAATTGTAATATCTTTATACAAATTGATTAAAATTACCGAAAGTAATAGATAACCCCACTTTTATCTATTTTCCAATATCCCTGTTGACATGCATTCAGTATTTCAGAAGAGTAAGTCAGTCTTTTGGCATCAGAATCATATATGATTAAGGACAGTACGTTGTGTCATTGCTACATCGGACAAATTCGACGACATTAGTTGTTCATGTCACAATCGGACTCGTGTTCCACTTCTGACACCATCTGTTGTAGCAACATAGGAATCTAAAAATTTCAGCTTTAGAGCTTATATTGTTACAAAAAATAAGAATATTATGTTGGGATTTTTAAACAGAATAATCCTTCCATAAATCAATATTTATACCTGAAATATTACAGTCAACATAGAAACACCTTATAGCATTGCTGCATACATATAGAAAACGTACCACTTATATAGAGAGTGTATATACAGCAACAACACGACCAGCAGTAGAAGCTACAAGAACATGTCAAACAAAAAAGATTGAAAACACACCAGCAGTAAGAAATTGTGCATACCAACCGCCTGTACCACTATAGCAACAAACTGTGGCATCATGAACACAATCATCATATCACTACGATGGTGACAACGAATATACTAACAACACTAGTAGAAGCAGTGAAAACACACACAACAAAAATATTTCTTTTACCAAGTTTACTAACGTTTTGGACCTTATCTATATAGGCAAAAAAGCATGAGCGTTTAGAAAAGGTGATGAAACACATCAACAGACAAGAACAGAGAAAAGTTACGCTTAACATTCTACAAAACATTTTGAACAAAACAGAAATGAAAACAATCTTATACTGAGGCTTATCGACGACGGCTCACAAATTAGAGCGTATACATTCAGACCAAACTGAACTCGTATAAGAAACATTTGCCCAGGCATTAAGTTTGTGTGACATGCCTATAAGTTTGGATATATATACTAGTTATTTTTCCCCTCGAAAACTCTTGCCTAGAAGCACCCTGTTGTTCTACAGAAAATTAAGGGCTTTACACTGATATCGATTTACTTGGAACAGGGAGAGATCTGAGTAAAAACCTCGAACCAGACGTCTGGTTGGAGGGGGAATGTGTGGTTTTGGAGGATCCTGGCGTACGGTTAGAAATAAAAACATGGAACTGGCCCTCCTCGGCTTTCACCGCAAAGATATGTTTTACGGCGAAGGTGACGGTGGGGAGTTTCAATGTCAAGAAGTCGTTAATAAAGTAAGAAATGAAAACAAACAAAAACACGCCAGCGAAAACAACCAGGAGATAGGAATGAATGAGAGAAGTGTTTTTGAATAACAATGCACTGACACCACCACCAACATCAGTACTATCAATATCATCATCCCCATTTCGTCTACCAACACTAACAGTGACTACCTGTACAGCCAGAATTATAACCTAATTCAAACATATATCAATACTCAGAACAGGCATTCCTCAGTTCAGTAAAGATCACTCTAATCTGACTACAGTGCTTTAGCACCTTTTTCTTTTCATCGAAAGTTTTTTCTTCACGATAAACTTCAGCGGAAAACTTTTATAGGTTAAAACGTTACTCAAACAAAGCTTAAGTTTGTGTATATGTATGTATGTATGTATGTAAGAATGTATGTATGTATGCATGTATTGTTTGTAGAAAACATAAATCCGAAAGATTTTGAGGGAATATGATGATACGCCATAAAGCTAAACCCTTTACGGACGGGAAACCTATGGTAAACCCATCGACCGGCTCCCCTATTTTTAATATATGTGTGTGTGTGTGCGTGTGTGTGCGTGCGTGTGTGTGTGTGTGTGTGTGTGTGTG
>NC_068981.1:131224567-131224871 GCF_001194135.2 Octopus bimaculoides
CGTGTGTGTGTGTGTGTGCGTGCGTGTGTGTGCGTGCGTGCGTGTGTGTGTGTGTGTGTGTGTGTGTGTACTTTAATACTCTGATACTTTGATAGGTTTCGGTCAGTATTGGCCCAGGTTATGTCTAAATAGCACCACTTGGCAAAGTTATTCAAATCAGGAATCGGACATCATGGCCCACTCGAGGAGAGTTACTGTTTGCAGACATATCCGGATGTAGGAGGTTTATCCGGGATGTTTTGAAGGAATTTTTCCAAAGACTTCTTGAACTTGTGTGTGTATATATATATATATATATATATAT
>NC_068981.1:131225609-131226620 GCF_001194135.2 Octopus bimaculoides
TGTGTGTGTGTGTGTGTGTACATATATATATATATATCAGAATATACTACACTTCGAAGAACTGTATGAAGTTTGTTAGGGTCATAGCTTGTAAATGATTGTGGTTCACTTTTAATTTATTAGTCTTTTTTTATCAACTACCAAATTTAAGGCTAGAGGACAGTGTCTGATTAGAGTGGATAGACAACCGGGGTGGGTTTGCTTTGATTACATCCACGTAATACAGCGGTCCAGCGAAAGACACCAATCGAATATGTACCTGAATTAGAAAAATAAGTACTAGGGTTGGTTTGTGCGTGTAGTAAACCCTTCAAGGCAGTGCTCCGACATGGCCGCAGTCCAATGACTGAAATGAGCTAAAACGTAATTTCTAAAATATAAAGGAACAAAACTAAAGTTTTCTCATGAAGATTCATTTGTTTCTGGGACAATATGATGTTGTAGTGGCTGTCACAGTTGTTTATTTATTTATTTATTTTTCTATTTGTTTATTTAAGTACTTAAGATGAGCGTGGGATTTTACAACTACCAATATTTCTGTTTGCAGGATTTCTATTCCATTTATTTATTTATTTGTTTATTTATTTATTTGTTTATTTATTTATTCATTCATTTATTTATTATTTGTTTGTTTGTTTGTTTATTTTCTGCTAAGTGGTTTGAAATTATCATTCCAATCAATTTACCACAGCTTAGTTTCAATTGCCCCCGACTCCTATCAGCTTTATGGAGGTCAATTTCTAGGAACAGAAATACATGCTTCTATGTAATTTCGTAATGTCTAATTTTCTTTGTTATATTTATTTTAATTTTAATTTGTTTTAGAAACAGGGTGAGAGAAAGAGATTGGGAGATGGCGAGAGAGAGAGAGAGATGACGAGAGAGAGATGACGAGAGAGAGATGACGAGAGAGAGATGACGAGAGAGAGATGACGAGAGAGAGAGAGATGACGAGAGAGAGAGAGATGACGAGAGAGAGATGACGAGAGAGAGAGAGATGACGAGAGAGAG
>NC_068981.1:131226630-131227471 GCF_001194135.2 Octopus bimaculoides
ATGACGAGAGAGAGAGAGAGAGAGAGAGATGACGAGAGAGAAAGAGAGAGAGATGACGAGAGAGAAAGAGAGAGAGATGACGAGAGAGAAAGAGAGAGAGATGACGAGAGAGAAAGAAAGAGAGAGAGAGTGACAGAGACTGAAGAATTCTATAATCCCATTATCTCTCTCCCTTACTTATGATCTAAAAAGAAAGTCTCATTTCGATATTGTGCGCCATGTCAGTGTCATTTTTTCTTTTTTTCTTTTTTTTTTCGGTTATTGGACTGCTACCATTGCTGTGGGATGCCGACTGGGCAGGTTTAGTCAAAAAAGTCAACCTCATGTGGAAGATGAGTTCTAATATGTATGCATATACATCGCAGAAAATAATGGGTGTGCATATGTTTCCGTGTCAGTGAGTATCTAATGTGTGAATATGTCTGATTTATGCGTTTAAATCTCTTTATGTATACACCTCTCTCATTCTCGTTATATTTGCATTCATGAATGTGTGCGTGTGTGTATATGTGTGTGTGTGTACGACGAATGCGCAAATACAAGAAAAACGCAAGAAGTTTAACAAAGGTGTTATTAGTATAACACTTGAAAGAAAAGGGAAAAATGAGTGTAATGTTTCGGATGCTAGTCCTTCATCAGAAAAACGAAAAAGGTAGATGGGTGGTAGTAAGAAACGAAAATATAAGAAATTGAAGGGCGAGATAGGAATGCGATTTTCTGGGAACGAGAGAATGAGGTGGGATGATATATAGTAAATACCTACACACACACTCACACACACACACATATATATATGAGAGAGAGAGAGAGAGAGAGAGAGAGAGAGAGAGAGAGAGAGAGA
>NC_068981.1:131229288-131230861 GCF_001194135.2 Octopus bimaculoides
GAAGGAGAAGGAGGAGGAGGAGGAGACGAAGAAGAAGAAGAAGAAGAAGAAGAAGAAGGAGGAGGAGGAGGAGGAGGAGAAGAAGAAGAAGAAGAAGAAGAAGAAGAAGAAGAAGAAGAAGAAGAAGAAGAAGAAGAAGAAGAAGAAGAAGAAGAAGAAGAAGAAGCACAACAACAGCAACAACGACGACGACGACGACAAAGACGGCAACAAATGCGAACAGACTATTAACGACAAACGGGAAGTAAGAATTTTGAGACAAGATTAGGAGCGAAAGGATATAAAGTGTAAAAAAAAGGGGGAATAGAAAAATTTAAAACTATCTTATTTAAAGAAACCTACTTTTATCCTCCATTTCTTTCTGCGTTAATCTTCATCTTTTTATTATTCTTTGTCTCATTCCGATTGTTGATGTTGTTGTTGTTGTTGTAGTTTCCTATACGTACAACAGATTAAATTGTTAGCGAAGAAAAATTCCTAATTTCAGGCTACAACAAGTAACTTTGGGTGCCGACAACCTTCCTGAATCTCCTAGCTGTCCCTAATAACACTGTTTTCTGGAAAGGCAGTAAACTAGCTTTTATGTCTATATCCTCAATCGATCTGTTCAAATATTTAGGGATAGTTCATAACGCACCTATAACTACATTTTAGCCGCACTTTTTATAACCTCTATAACTCAATGGCTAAGTCCTGGTACTTTGCTATTTTCTCTATGCCATTTACATTGACTTTCTCATAATTTGAAATTGTAAAGTCAATTTTCTGGCACTTTCTGTTCCCTTTATCTACTACTACTAAATCTTCTAGCTTCACCATTATTATTATTATTATTATTATTATTATTATTATTATTATTAAGTGAGAGAGGAATGCATGCCATCAAAGTGACACTGGGGTAAGATATACGAAGCCCAATATACCCATCATGACTACAGGTCTGATAAGGGTACACCAGGCACATACATCACAACCATATATGCGCGACATGGTGATCTCATATCAAGATAAACAGGTGGGGGCCCAGGGGAAGAGGAGAAAATAAAAAGAAAAAGGAAACAATGCACTTAAATAGAACAGACAGGAAATCCTTGGCTCTGTATAATACTCCAACCAGGTAAATCCAATAGTCAGGGTTCTTCTCGTTTGTACACCAGCTTAGATAAACTCCACAGGGTAAAATCCACAGGGTAAAATCCACAGGATACAACTTTTTCCGGCGAAACACGCCCACCAGAATGCATAGGTTATTTGGCGAAAAAACGCCACACAGAATTTTACTCAAAAAAAAGTTTTCAACAAAATTCTCAGTCTCTCGTTATGGCGGCTTGAACACGCCCATCAATAACGAGGAACACAATATTTTTGCTAGCTAAAGTGGGCTACAATTTAAAGCCGCTAAGGCAGACGAAATTGCCCCAGAGCTAGGCAGGAACTTAATGAAAAAAACATAAATTTGCTGACTGGACTTCTACACAAGCCCGACTCAATAAAGAGACATATTTCATCCAAAAATACAAAGCTGAACTAAACACCAATTCATTTTAATTGTATTACTAATTGTCACTTGATT
>NC_068981.1:131231494-131233241 GCF_001194135.2 Octopus bimaculoides
GTGTGTGTGTGTGTGTGTGCGTGTGTGTGTTTGTATTTGTGTGTGTGTGTCCCCAACATCACTTGACACCCGATGCTGATGTGTTTACGTCCCTGAAACTTAGCGGTTCGGCAAAAGAGACGGATAGAATAAGTACTAGACTTATTAGTACTTGGCCGCACCCAAAATGACTGAAACAAGTAAAAGAATAAAAGAAAAAAGAATAATGTAAAGGACAAAAAAATAATGAAAATTCACAGCAACAATGCTCTTCTCAATACTTGTGACGTACCAGTTAATACAATTTTTTGCATTTCCTGCATGGATGGTAATCCAAGGATCATTCTCAAATAATTTTCCGTTCCTTTTTTGATCATTCCAAGTGCCCCTACAGTCACTGGTATTGTAACCGTCTTGAGTTCTATCTTGGCTCCAACTACTGTGTGGTACTATTAAATGTTGTTTAGTTTCGACTTTTGTCTTGTACTGGAGATAATCGTAAATATGTGAGGGTTGAAGGGAATAGTAGGAGAAAGAGAAGCAGCTTGGTGAATAGACCAAATTTCATGGGTCTGTAAATAGGTTTGGAAGATGGTGAGGGGATCAATAATGGGGCTTCGCATTCCTGTGCGATCAAGGGACAAAAGAAGCATCACTCCATTGGGGAGGGGGTCAGCTGAGGTCAAATGTGTTTACTACTACGAGCGATCAATGAGAGCGCTGACCTTGGCCTTGGAAAGAACCAATTCACCGTTGAACTTTTGAATTTTTGGATTTTTTAAGATAAATTTTCCTTTTCTTTTTATAGGTTTTGCTGTGGCTTACAGTTTTCGTAATTGTGCAGTTTGTATATATTGGCAGGTACTTAATTTTATCTTAAATCTTTGACGTGCATTTAATTTGTTGCAATAAAAGGCATGTTTACTTATTCGAGTAGTCAAGGAGGAAAAGAAGGGTAAAATTTTCACAGAAAATTGTAGATGCTAAAGATTTTAAAATTTTCTAAAGATGATCGTTTGTATGTCCGAACAGAGAAAACTGTAGTATTCTTGCAATAAAAAGGGTGCATTATTATTACCATCATCATCATCATTATTATTATTATTATTATTATTATTATTATTATTATTATTATTATTATTATTATTATTATTATCCTGAAAGACTCTCGGATAATTCTTAATTACTGGTTATTCTTTACTTGAAAGCAGGCAATAACAAATCACCAAAGGTTTCAAGTAGTGTCTTCTCCCGTGACTCAAAGAGACAATACTCTCCTTAGAATGCGAGCTGTACCCAACAATGCTGTCTTCTGGATCACCTCAAGCCTGACAGCAGCCCCAATACTCTTAATATGTTTTCCAAAGCCCTTGGAAACTACTCCTAATGCTCCAATTACCCATAACTTTCCTATCTCGTCTCGCATTATTATTATTATTATTAATATTATTATTATTATTATTATTTTATGTTTGACTTCTACTTTGCATTTGTACAAGTTGGATCCAAGTCTCACTCAGAGACCTCAAGAGACAAGTTAGAAGTTCATGTAGGTGTTATGCCTAGGGTACCATATATTTGGATTTGTACAATTTTGTTCTAGTGAATGTTTAAGAAACCATAAGAAAATTATGTGTTTGTTTTAAAATTTGAGATCACATAGACAGTATTTTACGTAGGATATGGGCAGTTCCCATGAGCACTATCTTTTGAACTTCAGCCATTTTGGGGTTTCCTGGTATCTGAGCTAGGTAGTAATCAGCCCGTT
>NC_068981.1:131234183-131237132 GCF_001194135.2 Octopus bimaculoides
TTATTATTATTATTATCATTATTATTATTATCATTATTATTATTATTATTATTATTATTATTATTATTATTATTATTATTATTATTATTATTATTATTATTATTATTATTAAGGCGGTGAGCTGGTAGAATCGTTAACAAGTCGGGCGAAATGCTTCGTAGTATTTCGTCCATCTTCAACTTCTGAGTTCAAAGGCTGCTGAGGTCGACTTGCCTTTCATTCTTTCGGAGTCGATAAAATAAGTACCAGTTGAGTACGTCAGCCGATGCATTCCACTATCCCCCTCCCCCAAATTTCAAGCTTTGTGCCTTTAGTAGAAAGGACTATTATTATTATGCTTGCTTTTGTTATTTTACCGTTATTTTTTATTTGTTATTTTGTATTTTAACAGAAACCGGCGGATATCGTACTTAACTGGATAACTTTTTGAAAAAACAAAATTATATCTTCTTTCTGTTTACTAACACATGGCTTTGTGACTGTTTGAAATTCCACTCATTACTTGAGTAGAAAAATAGTTTACCTTTGTACTCAAAATAAAACTGACAGTGAAAAAACATCAAACAGTGCTTCAAACTTAAGCAATGTTTTACAATAGAATACACGAATAGAATACTGAATGCAAAAAAAAACGGCACGACAGCAATGGCAACACACCAGAGACAACAACATTTTATCATCTTTTGCGAAGATTGTGAGTAAATTGTGTAACTCGTAACTTAATAAGAAGCGGTTCGAGGAAAAGGGGAAGGAATGTACTAGATATATCAAAGTTAATGCTTCTTTGCTGGATGGTTTATCCAGCAAAGGGGGAGGAGGGAAGCCACATAGCCGGAATATCTTTTCCTTAAGAAAATGTAGTGGTCTCTCATAAGTCCTCAAAACTGGGGCTTCAGAAATTTCTAGCTATTTCCAAATACCCTATCCGATCGATGGAGTAGAGCATACGGGAACACGTAGCTGGTCATAAATATCTCGAATCAAGTGAAGAGAAAGATGAAACAGCTGCACATTTACATACACGCCGGACAAAATGCTTAGTGGCATTTCGTCCAACTTTACGTTCTGAATTCAAATTCAATGCTACAGTGCATTGCGCTCTAGAATAAGTGGTAGTAAAGGCCTCCCGATGGATTTCTGCCCGGTCTAGAAGAACGAAGTCACCTTGTCCACAGTGTTAACATAGCAGGGTGCTAATGAAAACCCAAGAAGCTGAGGAGCCCTCCAGCAGAGGAGCGGTTGCCACTCTCTCATTGGAGAAAGATTTAGATAGAGAGTTTAGAAGAACAGAAAAACATTGGACATAGTGGAATAAGAAAGGTAGGCAAATGATTGATTCCAAAAATCTAAACAAAACCTGGCAGTTCCGCCTGGAGAGTGTGCCCGCCCTCATGAAGAACCTGAAAACTTTGAAAGGGGATTTCGAGCCCATTTGTGTCAATATTGATTCCAAGAAGGCCCCCAATCACATATCGTTCGGATTGAGTAGTTGATAACATCCGAAGGATGACGTCCTGATGATGCGAATCACTTTACTGCTCACCTAAAGTCCCAAATAAGCACGGCTAACTTCGTAATACCCATTTTGAAGATGGCAATCGAAACAGAAGGTAATTAAGACTGCAGGGTGCCCTAAAGTAACATAAGGGATCATTTTCACTTTTGCATAAGGGGTTGCTTTCTTTGTGTCTGTTTTGCGAATTCTTGACTTGATATTGTATAAATATATTTACCATATATATGGATATCCCTACAAGTTTTTTCAGCCCCCTATTGCATGTCTCGTCTTTTGTATTGTGTGTTTTCGGCCTTACTACTACTACTACTACTACTACTACTACTACTACTACTACTACTACTTTAGAAAAATCGTTACCACGCTGGGAAAAATGCTTAGCAGCATTTCGTCCGTCTTTACGCTCTGAGTTCAAATTCCCTCGATTTTACCTTTCATTCTTTCGGGGTCGATGAAACAAGTACCAGTTACGCACTGGGATCGGTGTAATCGACTTAATCCTTCCCCGAAAGTTTCAGGCCTTGTGCCTATAGTAGAAAGGATTATTATTATTATTATTATTATTATTATTATTATTATTATTATTATTATTATTATTACTGAGTGAGAGAACAGGGCATGCCATCAAAGTGACACTGGGGTACAAATATACGAGGTCTGATCAATAAATATCCGGACTGTTGCCATAGTAACGAAGCTAAAGTACGCTGAGTGAAGCCGCTGGGCAAAGATTGACCTTGAAGTAATTGATTAAATCGTTCAGCCCAAGTATTGGCTGTTAGTTATTTTATTGGCCCCAGAAGAATGAATTGCTGGATCTTCGAAATTTATGGTTTTATGCCCAAGTTTTTCATCGTCTGAGATATCTCTTCTTTTTTTTTATCATTTAAGTTATTATTGTTGCTGTTGTAATTGTTTCCCTTGTTATTGAATGCTGCTACTGCTGCTGTTGCTCTTGTTACACAGATAACTGCTGAGGTAAAACCAAAAAAACAAAAAAAAGTACGTGTATGGAATGTTGTGGTTGGTTAGACAGAGAAACTGGTGAGAAATGCTTTTAACTTAGTTTTGAAGCAGAAGCTCTCATGGACAAATATATGTGTCTGTAATAAAGTTACAAATATAATCTTCAGATCTGATTTATCAAAAGAGGTGGAAATTGGATTCACAAATGGGAGGGTGGATATTTATGGCGGGAAGAACAAAATAAAGTTGATATTAAAGCCAAAACATTAAAAGAAATACATTTACACTTTAAAATATGGTTTTGTGTTAATAGAGAATTTGGTAAACTAGTTACATACAGAGACTCGGCGATAACAGAAGTAAAAATATCATCATCATCATCATCGCTAGCCTCATTCGTTTTCTATTGCGTCCAGTGTTCAGATCCCGCCGTCGCCTAATTGGCTACCATATTTATTGCCCGGTTT
>NC_068981.1:131237823-131239318 GCF_001194135.2 Octopus bimaculoides
TTGTGAGTGTTTATTGAGCGAAAACACCTAAAGCTCTACGAGGCTCTGGCAGGGGATGGTGGCGAACCCTGCTGTACTCTTTCACCACAACTTTCTCTCACTCTTTCTTCCTGTTTCTGTTGTGCCTGTAATTCAAAGAGTCAGCCTTGTCACACTGTGTCACGCTGAATATACCCGAGCACTACGTTAAGGGTACACATTTCTGTGGAGTGCTCAGCCACTTGCACATTAATTTCACGAGCAGGCTGTTCCGTTGATCGGATCAACTGGAACCCTCGACGTCGTTAGCGACGGAGTGCCAACAAAAAGTTTCCCTCATTAAATTGCGTCATACTGGTGCACCGCCTTGAGGAATTTTAGTCAAATGAATCAACCCCAGTACTTTTGTTGGGCCTGGCATTTATCCTGCCTTTCACTTTCGCCGAACCGCTAAGTTACAGGCGACGTAAACACACCAACACCAGTTTCTATGCGGTGGTAAGGGACAAACACAAAACCAAGAACACACACACACACACATACACATACACAAACACCACACACATATATACTACGGGCTCCTTTCAGTTTCCGTCTACCAAATCCACTCACAAGGCTTTGGTTTTGGCTGGCCCGAAGCTATAGTAGAAGATACTTGCCCAAGGTGCCAAGTAGTAGGACTGTTACTGCTGCTGCTGTTGCTCTTGTTACACAGGTAACTGATAAGGTTTTAAAAAAAACTAAAAAAGAACGTGTATGGAATGTTGTGGTTGGTTAGACAGAGAAACTAGTGAGAAATGCTTTTAACTTAGTTTTGAAGCAGAAGCTCTCATGGACGTATATGTGTTTCTAGTTGGGAAGCAAACTTCTAACCACACAGCCACGCCGTCAACACTTTTCACTTCTGAATCAAATGAAATCCTTAATCGAAGCTCTAAATTGCTTTCACCTTGTAGATGTAGGGTCTTTATGAAGTTAAAATTCTTTGAGTCTATTTTTATATTTCATTGTTTCTCAACTCAGTTATCTTTTATTTGTTTGAATCATTGAACTGCGGCCATGCTGGAGCATTGCTTTGAAAGATTTAGCCCAACAAATCGACGATAGTATATTTTTTTGTTTGTTTTTAAGACATTTATTTTACTTGTTTTAGATCTTCTGCTGAATCGTCAGGCTAGAAGAACGTAAATAAATCAACACCAGCTGGCAAGTGGTTAGGGGTAACACAAATACACACACACACATACATACACATACGCACACACATACATACACATACGCGCGCACGCACGCACACACACACACACACACACACACACACAAACACACACCCACATATACAGAGAGAGAAAGAGAGAGAGAGACGCAACAGGTTTTGTCATAGTCTCCGTCTACCAAATTGATTCACAAGGCTTTGGTCAGCCCGGGACAGTAGTAGAAGACATTGGGCCATGGTGGGCTTGAACCCAAAACCACATGGCTTAGGAACAAGCTTTTCACCCTTACAATTGCACTT
>NC_068981.1:131239834-131242798 GCF_001194135.2 Octopus bimaculoides
TATAGCATCTCTCATCAGTATACCTCACTTTTCGATATATCATAATCTTTTAATATCTAAATTTAATTCTAATACGTTCATTAACGAAGAATTTACTTTCAACTGATGTTTTATGACTTTGAATGTCGAAATGTATTTAATACTTCTACAGTTCTAGCAATAACTATTTTTTTCTAAATAACAAATTGTACTCTTTTACTCTTTTACTTGTTTCAGTCATTTGACTGCGGCCATGCTGGAGCACCGCCTTTAGTCAAGCAAATCGACCCCAGGACTTATTCTTTGTAAGCCTTGTACTTATTCTATCGATCTGTTTTGCCGAACCGCTAGATAACGGGGACGTAAACACATCAGCATCGGTTGTCAAGCGATGTTGGGGAGACAAACACAGACACACATATATGTATACATATACATATATTCGACGGGCTTCTTTCAGTTTCCGTCTATCAAATCCACTCACAAGGCTTTGGTCGGCCCGAGGCTATAGTAGAAGACACTTGCCCAACGTGCCACGCAGTGGGACTGAACCCGGAACCATGTGGTTGGTAAGCAAGCTACTTACCACACAGCCACTTCCGCGCCTAGATCATTTTGATATAAACTTGTTTTCACTTATAATATTTTCACATTTACACGTTTAGTTTTATATATGACCATCTTATAGTTTCTATGCAAGTAAATTAAGAAGTGAAATTCAACTAAAGATACTGTTTTTAAAGATGTCATACAGGTGTTTACACGATTAGATAGATAGATAGATAGATAGATAGATAGATAGATAGATAGATAAATTGATAGATAGATAGATAGATAGATAGATAGACAGGCAGACAGACAGGCAGACAGGCAGGCAGGCAGGCAGGCAGGCAGGCAGGCAGGCAGGTAGGTAGGTAGGTAGGTAGGTAAGTTAGGTAGGTAGATAGATAGATAGATAGATAGATAGATAGATAGATAGATAGATAGATAGATAGATAGATAGATGGATGGATAGATAGATAGATAGATAGATAGATAGATAGATAGATAGATAGATAGATAGATAGATAGATAGATAGACAGGCAGACAGACAGACAGACAGGCAGGCAGGCAGGCAGGCAGGCAGGCAGGTAGGTAGGTAGGTAGGTAGGTAGGTAGGTAGGTAAGTTAGGTAGGTAGATATGTAAGGTAGGTAGGTCGGTAGGTAGGTAGGTAGGTAGGTAAAGACGTCAAGTTTTCGCGCCTTTATAACATAATATATACATGCATACATGCATACAGACATGCATACATACATACAGACATGCATACATACATACATACATACATACATACATACATACATACATACATACATACATACATACATACATTCTGCTACTAACAGTGCCATAGTATCTGTGAGCTAGACAAATTTCTAAATTCACTCAAAAATCACCCCCAAAACTTCCAGAAAGACCGATAGAAGATTTTAAGGGATATCACCACCAACGTCATTATTACACAGCCCTCGTATGTCGCCGAATAAAACCGGTGAGGTAGATATGACAGGGAAATAAATACAGTCTAAAAACAATTTAAAACTATTGTTTGAGGACAAGTTTTTCAAGTTCACAAAACTATCCTGCCGTAGCAGACGATTTTTATGGAAATAAGATATCAAAAATGAAAGAAAACACTCTCATGTTGATAGCTATTGGTGATGCTGCTGTTGCAATGTCACTGCAAACTATATAAAAACGTGATAACACGAGTTAGACTGCCATTACTTAATTGTATATAGTTGTTGTCACTCTGAAGGAAAACAGTTATGCAGTTATGCAGTTATGCAGTTATGCAGTTATGCAGTTATGCAGTTATGAAACAGCATAAATAGCCTGGGTGGATAACGAAATATAAAGAAAGGACAAGCTGCGTTTCTGAATCGTTTCAGAATATTTAAATACGAACATAAGTAGTGAGGGGAATGGTTCACAGTACCACCAATGATATCTTATCTTTTATTCTTTTAGTTGTTTCAGTCATTAGACTGTGGCTATTCTGGAGCACTACCTTGAAGCATTTTTGTCGAAAGAATCGACTTCAGTACTTATTTTTTTAAGCCTGATAGTTAGATTTCCGCTAAATTACGGGAATGTAAACACACCAAGACAGGTTGTTAAGCGGTGGTGGGGATAAACACAGACACAAAGGTACACACACCCAGACATAGACAGGCAGATAGATATACCCTTATACATACCTACAAACACACACACACGCACACACACATTTACACACACACATATACACGACGGGCTTCTTTCAGTTTCTGTCTACCAAATCCACTCACAAGGTTTTGGTCAACCCGAGGCTATAGAGGAAGACACTTGCCCACGTTGCCACGTTATTGGACTGAACCCAGAATCATGTGGTTAGGAAGAAAACTTCTTACCACACAGCCACTCCTGCGCCTATATCTTGAGGAAAATTGGCAAAATTTGTACGAAGGTTCTGTACGCCAAAATATTTTGTAAAAATTAATGACTTCATATTATAACGTCAAGACACTGAGTTTAAAAAGTTTGTTGTGGAAACTAATTGACCGACGCAATGTTAAATGGATAACGCTCCTTCTCGAGTCATACAGACAAATAGGGTTGGCTTCCTGGTTTCTATAGCAAATATATAATCCCTACGTGAACGTCAGGCCGGTCTGTCGCAGGATTACTCTTTTTAACCAGCTGATTGAAGTGGAGCAACGTGAAATGAAGTGTTTTGCCCAAGAACACAACGGATCGCTCGGTCCAGAAATCGAAACCACAATCATACGATCATGAGTCCAATGTCCTTACAAGTAAACCACGCATCTCCACAGCTAGTACTAACCCGAGAATAAAAGCTAGATTTGACTTTTGCTAGATTTGAACTCAGGGTGCAGAAAGCCGAAATAAATGCCAAATCACCATCTAGTTTACTGATAGAGATTATATATATATATATAT
>NC_068981.1:131244523-131247719 GCF_001194135.2 Octopus bimaculoides
GTATGTGAAAGCACGTGGTTGGATGTATAAAAGATAAACAAGAGTGAAAAAACTACAGAAGGCTTGTGTTACACACGGGAGTGAAGGCATGTTACGATAAAGTAGAGAAATTTGAAAAGACAACACGAAACCGGTTATTTCTCCAAATACAATGTTTATATACCAAAAAATTTTATAACATTTTTCTGACATAATTCAAATATATATTTTAACCATGTAACACAAGCCTTCTGTAGTTTTTTCACTCTTGTCTATCTTTTATATATATGTACATACATACATACATACATACATACATGCATACATACATACGTACACACAAACACTCACACTTACACACACATATACGTACATACATACATACATACATACATACATTATACTTTAATATGAATAATATTCACAGTGACTTCGAAGCTTCAAAGTCCGATGGCGGCTAAGCAGGCCCAAATTTCGACGTCACTGTCAATACTCTTCTTGTTTAAGAATAAATATGTATAGTTGTTTGTATTTTAATTTGACAAAAGTCGCGAAGCTGGCAGAACCGTTAGAACTCTGGACAAAAGGCTTAGTGGCATTTCATCCTTCTTTACGTTTTGAGCTCCAATTCCGCCGAGGTCGATTTTGCCTTTCATTCTTTCGTGGTTGATAAAAAAAATATGTACCAGTCAAGTACTGAGTTCGACGTAATCGATTTTTCCTCTTTTCAAAAACTGCTCGCCTCGTACCAAAATTTAAAACTCGGCAGGCGTGGTTGTGTGGTACGAAGCCTGCTCCCCAACTACAAGCGTGGCACCTTGGACAAGTGTCTTCTACTATAACCTCGGACCGTCCAAAGCCTTGTGAATGGAGTTGGCACTTGGAAACTGAAAAAAAGAAACCCATCGTATATATATATATATATATATATATATATATATATATATATATATATATATATATATATATATATATATACACAACACACATGATTGAAGTAAATAGAAACCACATTAAATTTAATTTTATGTTTATTTTAACCTGAAAAGGTTTATATTTGTTATTAATTGACATTTTTATGTTTCAGGTTCTATATGTGACTGTTTAATCATGCCACGTAAAAAAAAGAAGTCTAGGAACTGTCCGAATTTCAAAGAGGCCGTATTGTGGGTCAATCCGAAGGTGGACTTATCGTAAAATCGCAGAAAACCTTGGGATCCTGCTTTCTACAGTTAATAGAGTAATCGTGCAATTCACCAGAGCGGGGAAGCAGCCCACATCACCACGCCCAGGTTGACCGGGTTCCTTTGATAGGATCCTTTGTTTTGTTAAGAGAAGTGTGGAGGATAATCTTCGTTGCAAGGTCTCAGACACAGCAAAACAAGTTGATGCCAGTCCCAGAACAGTTGTCAGATATCTTCACAAACTTGGCTTCTATGGCAGAGCAGCAAGAAGGAAGCCACTTCTTCGACAAGACAATATCAAGCAGAGAAAATATTGGGCCAGTGAGATTATGGAAAGGCCACTAGCGTTTTGAGATACTGTCATATTCTCTGATGAGTCCAGATTTGCTGTATTTACTAACAGTGGTCGAGAGTGATTCTGAAGACTCTGTGATCAAGAATTTGACGGGAAAATATTGCAGCCAATAATGAAACATGGCGGCTACTCAGAGATGGTATGGGGTGCAATTTGGAACAATGGTCGATCAGAGCTGGTAGAGTGTGAGGGAAACATAAACTCAGATAAATATGTGTACATATTGCAGAAAGGACTCCTTCCAATTTTCTCCAGTGGTGAAATGATTAAAGAAGACTTTTTATTTATGGATTGGCTTGAAGAGAATGGCTTGAAGAGAATGGCATTGAAAAGCTTCCATGACCAAGCCAGTCACCAGATATGAACCCTATTGAACAGCTCTGGGACATAATAGACAGCACACTTTGTAAAAAGAACAAGAAAGCATTCTCAAAGCCAGATCTTTTGAGATTACTGCATGAAACTTGGCAAGAAATTCCTTAAGAGAATATTCGTTATCTGATCACTAGCATGCCTAATTGGGTCCTTGCATTGAAAAATGTAAAGGGCATGTCTACTAAATATTTGATATTCACATTATAATAATTCATAAATAATTTGAATGTATAATTTTAGATTCAAAAATAAATTTTAACGACTTTAAGGGTGTCTATTTACTTCTGTCTGTATGTATATTCAATCGTGCGTGTCTTTGTACCTGAGTTTGCCCCCAAACCCACCAACACCGCTTAACAACCGATGCTGGTGTGTTTACATCTCCGTATCCTAGCGGTTCGGCAAAAGAGACCGATAGAATAAGTACAAGGGTTACAAAGAATAAGTCGATTTCTCCCACTAAAAATCCTTTAAGGCGATGCTGCAGCATGGCCGCAGTCAAATGACTGAAACAAGTAAAAGAAAAGAATAAAAGAATATATATATATGCGAGTGTTGAAATTTATATGAAAAACTATAATCATAAATTTAAAATAATATAGCTACCCGGTTCGTCTTTGTGTAGAGAGAACAATAATTAATATATAATTTTCGTGAAAATACAAAGGACCCGTCAAATTTGACACTAACCTCCTGGTGGAGATTAATTGGATGTAGTTAATCACATGATACCCTCCCATACTCACCCACCCCGAGCGCCCCGAGGATCTTCTGACATCCTCGATATTTCACAACGAAGTAGCTTTAAGTTTGTAACGATGCTGTTACGTCATAGATACGTAAGTTTTTTTTAAGTTTTAGTTCGAGATGACACTTTCTTCCGTTAACGACACGATTTTTCATATGGTGACAATATAGCCTAATGTGACATTCTTTTATTCATCTGTCTGAAGTGAAAGGCGCATGCCGCCTTTGGCTACTCAAAAGAAAAAAAGAATATTAAAACAAGAAGAAAAAAAACGAAAATGGAAAAATAAAAAAAAATTCCTTTACTGGGTTACGAAACACTAATTAGGTTAATACTGTTAATGTTCAGTTTGAATTATTAAAGGGCATTGACATGAGAAAAACATTAATAACAGAAAAAAATGAATCTGAAAAAACAAAATGAGTTCAAACATGCTAAGTTCTAGAGAACAAAAGGACGTTACATTTAGTGATATGTCTAGGAAATGAGGAAGTTGCAGCAGCAGCAGCAGCAGCAGTAGTAGTAGTAGTAGTAGTAGTAGTAGTAGTAGTAGTA